>NC_061510.1:29527809-29594171 GCF_022539505.1 Lolium rigidum | reverse complement strand
TATATGATTTCAAAACTTAAAAAGCTCTAGCACATGATTTAATCCCTGCTTCCCTCTGCGAAGGGCCTTTCTTCTACTTTTATGTTGAGTCAGTTTACCTACTTCCTTCCACCTTAGAAGCAAACACTTGTGTCAACTGTGCATTGATTCTTACATACTTGCATATTTGCATTCATCATATTACTTTGTGTTGACAATTATCCATGAGATATGCATGTTACAAGTTGAAAGAAACCGCTGAAACTTATATCTTCCTTTGTGTTGCTTCGATGCCTTTACTTTGAATCTATTGCTTTATGAGTTAACTCTTGTGCAAAGCTTTTGATGCTTGTCTTGAAAGTACTCTTCATGAAAAGTTTTGCTATATGTTATCTATTTGTTAGCAACTATAGATCATTGCCTTGAGTCACTTCATTCATTTCATATGCTTTGTAATAGTATGATCAAGGTTATGTAACTAGCATGTCACTACAGAAATTATTCTTTTTATCATTTACCTGCTCGGGACGAGCAGGAACTAAGCATGGGGATGCTGATACGTCTCCAACGTATCCATAATTTCTGATGTTCCATGCTTGTTTTATGACAATACTTACATGTTTTGCTTGCACTTTATAATGTTTTTATGCGTTTTCCGAACTAACCTATTAACAAGATGCCACAGTGCCGCTTCCCGATTTCTCGCCGTTTTTGGTTCCGTAAAGGCCGTTCGGCCAATATTCTCGAATTGGACGAAATCAACGCCAAACATCCTATTTTTCCCGGAAGCATCCAGAACACCGAAGGAGAGCCTGAGGAGAGCCGAGGGGCCACCACACATGTGGGCCGCGCGGCCACACCCCGGCCGCGCCGGCCCGGTGTGGGGCCACCCTGTCGCCCCTCCCGCGCCGCCTCTTCGCCTATTTAAGCCCTTTCGACCTAAAAATGCAGTACCGAAGACGAAACTCCGTAAAGACTCCAGGGGCGCCGCCGCCATCGCGAAACTCCAATTCGGGGACAGAACTCTCTGTTCCGGCACCTCGCCGGACGGGGAAGTGCCCCGAAGCCATCTCCATCAACGCCACCGCCTCCATCATGCTCCGTGAGTAGTTCCCCCATGGACTACGGGTTCTATCTGTAGCTAGTTGGTATTCTATCCCCCATGTACTTCAATACAATGATCTCATGAGCTGCCTTACATGATTGAGATTCATCTGATGTAATCGGTGTTGTGTTTGTCGGGATCCGATGGATTGTTACGTTATGATTGTCTATCTACAAAGTTTATGAAGTTATTGTTGCTGCAATCTTGTTGTGTTTAATGCTTGTCACTAGGGCCCGAGTGGCATGATCTTAGATTTAAGCTCTATACTTATTGCTTAGATTGTATCTACAAGTTGTATGCACATGTCTATGTCCGAAACCAAAGACCCCAAAGTGACAGAAATTGGGACAATTGGAGGGAAAGGCTTAGATATGAGGATCACATGTTTTCACCGAGTGTTAATGCTTTGCTCCGCTGCTCTATTAAAAGGAGTACCTTAATTTCCGGTAGATTCCATAGAGGCCCGGCTGCCACCGGCTGGTAGGACAAAAGATGTTGTACAAATTTCTCATTGCGAGCACGTATGACTATATATGGGAAACATGCCTACATGATTAATAATCTTGATATTCTGTCTTAATGCTATTTCAATCCTATCAATTGCCCAACTGTAATTTGTTCACCCAACACTTGTTATTGGAGAGTTACCACTAGTGTAGATAGTTGGGAACCCCGGTCCATCTCTCATCATCATATACTCGTTCTACATGACATTAGAAGTAGTATCAACTATTTTCTGGTGTCATTGCTCTCATATTACTATTACTGATGCTGTGTTACTGTTACTACTGCTCTCATATTACTGCTGCTTTTACATCACCCCTGTTACTAGTGCTTTTCCAGGTGCAACTGAATTGACAACTCAGTTGTTAAGGCTTATAAGTATTCTTTACCTCCCCTTGTGTCGAATCAATAAATTGGGTTTTACTTCCCGCGAAGACTGTTGCGATCCCCTATACTTGTGGGTTATCAAGTATCATCTGCATATTGAAGTATGGCTACACCATTTTCCACCAAATTATCAGCCACAACTTTAAGCAAACCATTTATTTGTGCATTTTCAATCATTTTGGACAAACTATTAGCTGCCATGTAAAACAAAAAGGGAGCAAAAGGATCCCCTTGTCTCACCCCTTCGAAACTGCCAAAGTATGGACCCAGCATCTCATTAATCTTAACACTGAGGGTCCCTTTTGTGATTGCTTCTTTAATCCAGATAATCCATTTGTCACTAAAGCCCTTCTGTCTGCAACAATCTAATAGAAAGTTCCAGTTAACTTTATCATATGCTTTTTCAAAGTCAATTTTCAGCACCACACCCTGTTTTTTCTTGGCTTTGGACTCTCTAAGAATTTCCTGCAACAGCATCACTCCATCTGTGATGTATCTTCCTCTGATAAAAGCATTCTGGCAAGGATGAATCAGTTTTCCCATTACTGGTTCTGCTCTAGCAGTCATGGCTTTAGTGAAGATTTTGAACAAGACTTGCAAAAGGCAAATTGGTCTATACTTCTGTATGATATCAGCATACTCTCCTTTTGGAATGAGAGTAATAATCCCATAGTTTATTATCTCCAAACTGATATTATGTCCATGAAAATCATTGAACATTTGCAACATATCAAGCTTGATTATATTCCAACAACGTTGATAAAATTCCATAGGGATTCCATCAAGGCCAGATTATATATCAAGCTTATTTTTTCCATCTGACAAATGATATCATGGATTTCATGCTCAGTGAAAATCCTGTCAAGACTTATCCTGTCATCCTCATTCAATTTTTCCTCATCATCCCATATTTCATCTCTCAGTCTGACACCAGCATCTTGAACTGGCCCAAACAATTTTTTATAAAAAATGGTGGCATGTTCTAGAAGAGCAGGTGTCCCTTGTATAGTTTCAGAACCATTTTTTTCAAAGAACATTGTTCTTTTTCTTTTACTGCCATTTGCAATTCTATGAAAATAACTAGTGTTGTTATCTCCCTGTAGCAACCATTGTTCCTTTGATCTTTGTTTCCAAAAGGCCTCCTCCTTTTCCAGTAAATGTAAGAGGTCCTCCTGAATCTGTATTTTCCTACATGCCTATTCAAAAGAAATATTACCCTGTTCCTCCAGATCTTCCAAGGTAGCTAATTCCATCTGCAATTCCTGTTTGTGCTTCTTATCTCTTCCTCTGATATTTGCACCCCAGCCTTTCAGATCATTTTTAATTTTCTTCAGTTTTATCTGCATCTTTTTCAAGGAATTGCTAGCTCTAACAGGTTGTCTCCAAATTCTTTCCACTCTAGGTAGGAACTCATTCTCTTTCAGCCAGCTTTTTTTCAAATATGAAAGTCCTTTTTTCATCTCTCTATTCTCCATAGTATCCAGAATAATGGGATTATGGTCAGAAACATCTCTAGCAACTTTATGAACAGTTGTCAGAGGAAACAAGTCTTCCCAGTCTGAAGACATCAAGAATCTATCAAGCTTCTCCAAAGTGGGATTAATTTGGTTATTGGATTAGGTATACTATCCCCCAGACATATCAATCTAATCCCTTTATTTTTCTCAAAGGAGAATCTAAGGATATTAAAATCCCCCCAATCAACATAGGATTTTTTTCGATTGCTGCAAACCGCAGCCAGTTCAGACAGGAACATTTCTTTGTCTTCCTCCTGGGCAGCTCCATAAACAAAGACCAAATCCCATTTTCTCTGAATCTTCAGGTCTTGCAGAGTCACCTTTATGAAGAACCTACCCAACACTGTATCTAGAACATCAAACCCGATCTTGTTAAAGCCTCCAAGGATGCCACCAGCTCGACCAACAGAGGGAATCCATCTCCAGGAAAATTGATTCACAGGATCAATTTTCCTGAAAAAGGCATGTGAATAGTCTTTTTAATAGTTTCCTGTAAACCAATAAAATCCAGCTGCTGCTCTGTGATGAAATCTGTCAGGAACACACTCATCCCTTTCTTTCCCACACCTCTGCAATTCATGCTGGCTCCAATCATAGATATTTTGGATTTTTCCTTCTTACTCTGGGACCAGTCACCATGCCACACACAGGGTGACCATCAGTGACTTTCCCCTGGGCAGCACCAACACCAGACTGTGCTCCCAAAGATCTTGTATTGTATCTGTTCCTCTCCATAGACCTTTGAATTTTATTTGCAGATTTCATTCTTTTTCTGGTTCTCCTGGATACAACTGGAGTAAACTCCTCCTCATCATCATCTTCTTCACCAAACCCCAAAAAGAGCACCTTACTAGGCTCAGCAGGTTGTGCATCTTTATTATCATTTTGCAACAATTGTGATTTACAATTCAAATTGTGTCTAGCTATCTCAAGATCTTTAATATGATTAATATTTTCAAGAGTAAAAGTATCAGGATCAACACCCATTTCAAGAGCTCTAGAGCAAATATCATCATCATCTAAAATGGCAAAGGAATTAAAGGTATTAAGATTTGTACCTGTATTATCCCTTGGCTGGTGTGTCCTGGTGCCATCCACCACCCTGGATGTGGCCTGAGGATGCCCAGCAATCCTTGTACTCACCCTTGCTGGCTGCACAGGATCCAGAATGTTGATCTTCACTCTCCCTCCATCTCCACCAGAAGCCCCCTGCACATCTTCTTGGGTTAGACCCTCTTGCATATCTTCCTGGAGATTTTCTACTTCTGGTTGGTAGCCATCCACTGGGATGACAACAGATGTACGCTCATGTTCCAGTGAAGGAGCACCTAGAGCAAGAATCACCCCTTGTACATGTTCAACCTCTTCCTCCTCTTCTTGCAAACCTTCATCATTGTCATTGCCATCATAGTCCACCATGTCAAGCGACCCATCATCATTATTATCTTGCACAGGTTGTACTTGTTCCTCGATTATTGGCTCCATCATTTTCTGATACTTTTTCTGATGCATAAGCCCTTTGTCACTCCCACTCTTCGCCAATTTACTCATGAACTCTCTGAAGCTGGCATCATTAGACATAGAGGGAAATTCTACCCCTTCCACCAATCTTTCTGGAGCCAGAGCAGCAACAACTTCTTTGTGAACCTCTAGCAGAGGAATCTGATTGGTAGGTTGGTTACAGTTCTCCATCATTATGATCCCAGCAGAAGAGGAGCCAGAATTATCAACATGAGCAGCATGGGAATTCATAGCATTCTGGATTCTTGTAGCAAAGGAATCAGAGATAGTGTCAGATAAACTAGAGGAGCTCACAACAACTTCTTTACCTTTCTCAACACCATCCTGGAGATCCTTTTGTTGTAAACCTTGAGTATGTCCACCTCTGTTATCATTTCTCCTTGTATTTGTATTTTCATTACTTCCTCCAGCGTTCAAAGCATCTTCATTACCAGTTCTTTGTCTTTTGGGAGAATTCTGTTGTGTATCATCATTGGTATTCTGTACTACAGAGGCATAATAGGTTGCAGGATTGGTATTGGGATCAATCACCTCCCTAGTGAACTGAAATTCATAGAACCCCTTCTTAATGGAGTCAATTCTGGAGCTTGGAACAAGAGCAGGGTCCTGACAGCCAAGTTTAACTCTTATGTAAGCAAAGTTCATGAGAAAGTTCATATCTAATGTTAGGGGCAACCCAGCCATACTAGCAACATAAATAAGCAGTGGATTTGTTTCTGTATCTCATTGGAATCCCTTTAATTCTAAACCAGGCTTCTTCCATCACAACAAAAGGTTCAATATCTCCAGCCCATTTCTCAATCTTGATAATAGTATCTGGAACAGTCTTCATGAAAAATTTACCAAAGTGAGATAATTCTTCGATGCATTTGGCATTGGGGAATCTAGTGATGTATTGGTTCTCAGCAGCCACTTTGACATATAATCTCCATTTATAACCCATGGAGTCAGACCAAACTTGAAATTCATGCTCCATATCTCTGAAGGTAGCTTCACCCCTGACTACTGTTATCTGAGCATAATTCAACAGTTCTAGAGATTGCACTTCTGCCTCTACATCAGGAATAACATAAAAACCTTGACCAAAATCTGGGCTACCATAATAAGGTGCTTTGTATTCCCAAGGATCTCTATCCTGACAGATACTAACATGGTGATTTTTGCCACAGTTCAAGCAGCCAAAAGGATTCTCAATCCTGCTATTCTGTAACGGGAGAGTAGTAGGAACTACACCTCTGTTGGCTGTCGCCACCGATGTAAGTACAGAGGACCCCATTGGAGCGACATCAACATTATTTGGAGCAGCGGATGAACTGGGAACAGATCTACCAGAAGTAGGAACAAGTGGATCAATAGGTCTAGTTGGGATTGCCGTACTCACCATGGTAGTCCGATGCGGTACTGAAGAAGAAGGCGCGGTAGCGAAGGAGTTCGTAGATGAATCTGCCCGAGTCCCTGCCATCTCTTGCCTGTGAGCCCAACGATCTCTGTTAGGGTTGGTCACTGTCATCTGATCTTCCTTGCGTTGCCTTTCGGCCAGAGCTCGCTCCCTTGCCACTTTTTCCGTGATGCGCAAGGTCTCAGCACGACGGCGATCTTCCTCCTGCCTACGTTCTTCGCTGCGACGGCGCTCCTCCGAACAGCGTGGCAACTCCGCCTCTCTGCGTCGCTCCTCATCACGTCTCCAATCCTCATCTCTTCTTCTCTCTTCTTCCCACCTCTGCTCATCTTCCCGCCTCCTCTCATCTTCAAGCCTCTCCTCTTCATATCTGAATCTATTGTTGAAAGGAGCTCTCTGGTATCCACGCGGCGGAGATCTCCGCGGAGGACGACGATCCATCCCACCCGCTAGAACTTGTGCAAAAGATCTAGGATCCCCCGATCCCACCCCACGCCAGATCTGAGGAGACGAAATCGGTGGAGACGAGGATCGGGATGGCTGCGGATTTCTCACGAAGACGACTCCACAGGTCGCCTTCAATCTAGGGTTTGTGAGGAGGTTGTTGGCGGAGACTCTCTGCCGACCCACTTCTATGGCACGGTGTGGTGGGCTAACGTGAACAGTATTGGGCTGTAGCCTAAAACCCATCCGCTGAATGGACCCGGCCACCATGGATCTGGGCTGTAAAGCTCGCTCGGAAGCAGCAGAAGAAAGCGACTCGCCCACACGTGCACAGGACGGTGGAGGAGACGCCTCTGCGGATTGCGCCACCGCTGCGCACCGATGATCAAACACCTCAGGACCAATTACGATCAACAGATCCTCAAATTTCAGCTGTACTCCATTGCCAATCCATCTCGAACATGCGATCCTCCCAAATTCCTCCTCAGAATCATCCAGCAATCCGAGGTGTTCGTCCCCCGAAGCCTGGACAAAGCCCTCGCGACGAGCACCATACCTGAAGAAGATGGCCTTCCATCTTCTGCGCGCGAGCTGCACGATGGTGGGCGGCGAGCGGTGGAGATCGCCGGCGACCGACGAGCGTCGCCAGAAGTCGCCAACGTGTCACCTACGGAACGTCATCTCCCGTCGACCGTGCAATATCTTTGCTGCAAGATTAAAAGTTCAGAGATCTTAGACCAGAGAGACGGAACGGTTACCTCCTTGCACAGAGGAATGAGGAGGCGAGGGGCAAGCAGGAGAAGTTGATAGAGTCCAGCGGCAGGGAATACAAAATCGAGTCCAGCGCAAGGAAATCACCAGATTCAACATTGGTCGAGCCCAGCGGTCGGATGTCTTGGCAGCCGGCGCATCGCAGTTCACAGCGACGGTCGATCTCCCTTGCGGCTACGCCCGCTCTCCCCTTACGGCTACTCTTCCCTGCAAACAGGCAACCCACGGCACCATCGACTCCTACCTATCCTACTTGAGGCTACTCCTTCAATTCTGACACCACCACCGTAGCACCTGACGTCGCGGCCGAGCTCCTCCCGGCGTCGACCATTCCTGTTGTCCTTCTACAGGTCAACATTTGACCTGCTCTTGCTTCGATTCCATGTGGGAAGCTCTTGATTCGATTTGTGGTTTCTGAATGCCAACGTGGCAACATGGTGTTGTCCCTTACTGTATGTGTAAGTGCTGATTCATGTATGTGGAAATTTGTGTGAATTTTGTAGTTGAGAAAATACTCCTAAATTGTCTCTAGTACACCTTTGCCAAACAAGGGATACGAACCCTTGTATTTTAATTAAAGGAAACGCATTCAACTCTAAAAAATTGTTTCAAGTTTCACCGTAGCTCACAATTGGGTGATTGTGCAGCACAACTATCTTTAGCCTATTTTTAAAAATACTAGGTTTGAGATGAGCCTGTCTTTGAAACAACGAGCCTTTCAATCGGCCAGGGAGTACACAAGGACACACACGATAACACAACACCACACGACACAACACAACAAACGTTCCAGTTGCCGAATAGAGCCAGCAGGACCACACGACAAATACAAGGTGCTGATGAACAACTTACAACATCAGAGACAACAACAAACAAAGAACTGTAATACTTTTCCTTGTCCGTTTGTTTTCTTTTGTTGAACTGTCAACAAGAAATCTTGTAGTCCGTTATGTCCTAGTTGGAAACAAGCAAACAAAGAACCATCTTGTAGTTGTTGATGCTGTCCACCGCAACCGAAGCACCATGGGAGGACGAAGACGAGTTCGACAAGTAAAGAGAAGAGGTATATAGTTCCAAAAATAACTCCGACGATTATTTCTCCATCTCATCATCCCCTAACTGCTAAAACTAAGGACAGTGCTGAGGATCCTTCGGAGGCTCGGAGCCTCGGAACCTCCGGGTTCCCCATCGTCAGATCCTTGCACATCTACGGTCAGAAATTGGAGGTTGACTAGTCATAGGGACCGAGCCCACACCCTCCCACGTGCATCGCGTTGTCTTCAGCAAAAAAGAAAACGTACTAGTCCTGCACTTTCGCATCCGCTCCCCTGCCGCTCGCTTCCCGGCTGTGGAAATAAGCTGGAGTCACCGGCAACGCTCGTCGCAGCAGTTCGTCGGCAAAAAAAACCCCGCCGCTTCATAGCGTTAACCCCTCCCCCGCCTCGAAAAAAAACATCCCAAAAAAGCTTCATAAGAAAAAGAGCTGCACATCGGCACCTCTCCTCCGAGAACCATGGCCGTCGCCGGAGAAGACGGCCGCGGTAGCATCACACAACCACTCACCTGCAGCTCTGGCAGCAGCCATTTGCAGCTCCCGCGCTGATAGGTTGAAGCACCGTGGCTCGCTACTTGAATCTCGGCCACTAGGCGCTTGCAGCACCGCCGCCCGCAGCCTGGAGCTCCGCCGCCAGGCAATTGCAGCATCGCCACCTGCTGCCTGGAGCTCCGCCGCCACGCAATTGCAGCACCACCGCCCCTGTTTACAGCTTTGCCGGCGGGCAATTGCAGTACCGCCGCCCGCTGTTTGTAGCTCCACCAGCATACTATTGTAGCTCCGCCGCCTGCTAGTTGCAGCTCCGCCGACGAACGATTGCAGCTCCACCTGTAAGCGATTGCAGCTCCACCGGCCACAGGTTGTAGCCCTGTCGGCAGACAATTGTAGCTCCGCCGGCAGACAATTGCAGCTCTACCGGCGGGCAATTGCAGCACCGCCGCTCCCTGCTTGTAGCTCCGCAGCGACCTCGTCGGCAAATGCGAGATACCGGCGCCAGCGGTGAAAGATCCGTGGAGACCGCGCCGCCATGGATATCCAGCGAGGTCGCGGTGGTCGTGGGGATCCGGCAAGGTCGCTGGGATACGGGGCGGTCGCGGGGGTGCGGGTGTCCGGCGAGGTCCCAAGGATGTTGGGATCTGGCGTCTTGCAGAATATGGCGAGGGGTTGGTGGGGATTCATGGAGGGGTGAGGCAGCCGGCAGGAGTTGCCATGGCGAGGAGAAAAGCGGGGCAGAGAAAGTCTGAGCAAGAAGAAGGGTCGCTTTCATACGTGGGCCCCGCCTGAAGTGCGTGTCTCAAAGAAAAGTTGGACTTGCTGGAGGAAGGAAGCGTTCGGTGCCTAGCGATGCAGATCGGACGGCCACGTGTCCGGAGGTTGCTAGCGCCCGATCCTCCGACGGAAACAAAGCTTTTTCCTAAAACTAAATGCAAAATTCACGGCCGATTATCTAGGAGTAGACTAGCTAATGTAGTGGATTTTCGTCCGAATGACTAGCACTTGTCAGGCTCGGTCTCACGCTCCAACGACTTGCCCTTGGGTTCCGGCACTAGGAACGTGAGCATAAACCCCATCAAGCTGCATCCGGCGAGCACGAAGAGCGAGTTGCGCACGCCGATACCAGGCAGGTACCCATGCGCCGTCTTGGCCGGGTCCGGGCTCTGGGCCAGGTACAAGAACCCGAACGACCCAATGATGGCGCCCACCTTCCCCGACGCCGCCGATATGCCGTGGCACGTCGCGCGGAGCCTCGCCGGGTAGATCTCCGCCGGCACGATGAACGTGGTCGCGTTTGGCCCGAAGTTGGCGAAGAAGAAGGTGAGCGCGTACATGGCGACGAACCCGGCCTGGTGGCCCTTCCCCGTCCAGTAGTCGTATGGCACTGCCAGACCCAGCATGAAGCCTGTCATCATGAAGAAGCCCATCGCCTGGATCTTGAACCGGCCGACGGAGTCGATGAAGGCCACCGTGAACCAGTACCCCGGCACGGTGCCGCACAGCGCGATCAGGGTCTGGGCACGCGCGATGTGGTACAGCTCGTCTAGCGCGCTCATCGTCGCCGCCGGCGGGATCCACCCGATCGCGCTGAAGATGTCCTTCTGGAACAGGTTCTGCGAGTAGTAGGCGATGTCCAGGAGGAGCCACGTCGACGCCGTGCCCACGAGGTGGAGCCCGTGCCGCCTCACGAACTCCCCGGAGAAGAGGCCGAACGACGGCGACGCGCGGTACTTGTGCGCCACCTCCAGATCGCCGGCCTGCTCCTTGGTGATCTCAACCTGGAGCACCTTGGACATGTCAGCGGCGGCGCGCTCGGCGTTCTTGGCGATGAGGGCTGTGTACCGCGCCGTCTCCGGCATCTTCATGCGCCAGTAGAAGGTGAGAGCCGCGGGGAGCGCTCCGAGCATGAGGACGATGCGCCACACGTAGTCGGCCTCAGCCGGGGTGGACGCCGCCGGGTTCACGGCGTACGGCGGCGCCGGGAACCGGTTCTTGAACAGCACGGTGACCCCGATCGCCACGGCGCCGCCGGCGAGGATGCCGAACCCCTGCATCGCGAACACGGCGGCGATGAACGCGCCGCGCGTGCGCTTGTTGGCGTACTCAGACATGATGGTGGCGGAGAGCGGGTAGTCGCCGCCGATGCCGAAGCCGAGCCAGAACCGGAAGAAGCAGAGCGTGGCCATGACGGTCGTGGGCGTGTGGCTGAACGACAGCCCGGACGCCACGGAGCAGATGATCATCAGAAGCAGCGTCATGCCGTACACGCTCTTCCGGCCGACCTTGTCGCCGAGCCACCCGAAGAAGAGCTGCCCGGAGAGCGTGCCGACGAACGCCACGCCGTTGACGGCGGCCGCGACGGTCGGCGGCAGGCTTCCCGGGTGGGGCGACCCTGGCACGGTGTAGTATACTCGGCCGATCAGCTTTGTGACGAGGGAGATGCAGAAGAGGTCGTAGGCGTCGGTGAAGAAGCCCATGCCGGCGACCACGATCGCCGTGAAGTGGTACCACTGCGTCTTGGCGCCGTCGAGCGCCGAGAGCACGTGGACTTGGTCGCCCGCCATTGCGCGCCAAGCTCCGGTAGGTACGTGTGCGCGTGTCTCAGTGCTCGCGAGTTCCGCCGCCGCGATGTTGGATTGGGTTGAGGTTTTGTTGCGATCGGAGTGAACTGAGGGAGAAGGCACAAGTGTCGTTCGATCTGTTATGTATATACGGAGAGGTGAGAATATTCCAGACTTCATTCCTTGGAAGCCCAACTTCTTATTCCTGCTTAACCGTTCCTTCTTCTCGGCGGTAAAACTTCGATGGGCTCAGGCTCTCCCGTGCCCGTGCTGCTCGCATGCATGCCCGTGCACAATCAGCATATCCCCTTATACTCCCTCAGTTCCTGATAACTTCCATGTGACGGAGGGAGTAGTATTATTCTGTCTTATATATAGGGTTCAGGACTTACGACACATTTTTTGTTGCTCGAAATAAAATAATTCATAGTCTCTTTTCTTTAGATAAAAGAAAAAGGGAAAATTCGGATACAAGTTTTTTCTTCTTCTTTTGAACAGGAACGCCCGTAAGCATGGAAATAGGTTTCAATGAAGTTTCATTGAAGTTCAGAATTTCTGTGATTTCGGTATACACCAAAATAATTACCTTTTGGTCAACAAAAGTAAGATATTTAAGTTGTATAGATGAACTCAAATAAATGAAAAAACATTTTCAAAATTTTACCCCGCAATAGAATATATCCAACACCCATGTGCAATGAACTATTTACATAGGATTATGTCTTCATACTTCAAACATGCTACTCCCTCGATTCATAAATAAGCACCCGAAACGGAACAAACGGACTAGCTTCACATCAGGCATATGCAATGGTTGATAAGATTATGTTATCCTACATGTTGCAAATGGGGAAATTTAAACTTCCGTCCGAGGAAGGTGTATGGCAGGAGTTTACCATGGTGCCCCAGTTATATATAACCGGCATGATTAGGTTAGGGCATAACCTTCCTAGTATACACGGGAACTAGTCCTCGAACAGGATGGTAGCAGCCCCTGGTAGTCCGTGACGCGCTCCCGCGAGGTCGCGTATTCGAGTCCCAGACTCCGCGAGTTAGCGCCTATAGCTCCGTCTATCTTAATAAAAATACCGTAGGGGTTCCTCCCCCTGCTAGTACTCGTTTTTTCTTCCTAATATACACGTTATCTAACATTGGTCATTGGGACCTTGAGAAAGGCCGGTGAGCATGTGGAACTGCGGTAGGATGATGCCTAGCTGCCCGCCACCATTAATCAATCGCCATTGCGAGAAAAATAGAGCAACGTGGGTTACTTGCATGGTCAGGGATGAACAAAAGCACCTTCCACGTCAGCAAACCGGTATGCAAAACAGCTAACAATTGGATCAGGGGGTCCATTACCTGGTTTTGCAGAGACAGGGGATTATGTGTGTCACTTTAAACTTATGGGGGTGCTGCATCCTTTTTACAAAACTTGTGAAGGTTATACAAACTTATTTTGACTGTTTTCAATACAAATCCAACGATACTAATTACATAGTAGTACTATATAGTCAAGATTTTGTTACTCATTTTTTTCTGTTAATATTCATGTTTGAATACGTGTGCATCTTATTTATCAAAACGGGATAGTATCTAGAAGAACAGGTGAACGTGGTAATTAACTCTTTAATTTATCCTTCGGCCACTCAAATGGGAAATTAAGGCGTCGTTGTGTTAGATTGCTAGCTTGCAGCGCAAAATAGCAAACGCGTCACACCCAGCCACTGTCATGCTCAGGGATGGAGACAAGGGGGGACGAGGGGGGCGCAGCCCCCCTATGCTCAGGATTATCCTTTGAACATAAGCAATGTCAGCTCTTTATTTATGTGATTTTAGCTCTGGCCCTCATACTAATATTGCCCCCTTATACTTGAAACCGAAAAGAACGAGAGTGCTTGAAACGAGCTTCGGTTGAGAGCAAAAATGGGCAGTGATCCGAGATATCGGTTGACAAGGCTTGCAAAAGGCGGTTGGGGAAAATTTCGTGCCATCCCGAGTTGAACAGAAAGCGATCCAATCTGACTCACGAGGCTTAAACATCTCTATACTAAGTACTATTTGCATGCATGCGGCCGGTAGTGCTCAAAGCCGAGCTCCCTTTGCACCGATTTAGAGATGCGTGCTTGTGACGAGTTCCGCGTCCGAGGTACTCCCTCCATACCGGATTCAAAGGCAAACTACCTGCTGCAGCGGGACCTAGGCAATCAACGATTGGCTCCTTATTTGCTCCGTTAGAGTAATTAAAAGAGGCGAACGAGTAATTGAGGCCCAATCACACGAGACATGCATGGCAAAGGATCTACCGGTTTGGAAGGAGCCAATCACACGAGACATGCAAACGCTTGGAAAAAGGAAAGGACCGTGGTGACTATAGGCTAGCCTCACGCGCTGTAGTTAATTGAGGGAGTTAATTCTCGGATTTTCCTAATAAACTGGTTTCTCTCTAAAGGCTAGATTTGCCTTTTAATCCGGTATGGAGGGAGTAAAGATTTATCGAAATTAAACATACACCGATGAGGATGCGTGCACGAAGACACTGTGGCTAGAATTGGGTCTCACGGCACCAAGGCAATTTTTTGGCCTTCCTGCTTCTGCGATCTAACTCGGTGGCCTACTCTATCGCTTTATAGAAGAGCAAGACAGGATGAATGAGCCAGTCAAAGTTTGACACGAATCGTACATTGATCGCCGGCTATATAAACTGTCTTCTTCACCCGTCTTCGTAGTAGCATCCTCTTATCTCAAGGCTCTGTATTCTGAATTTCTGATAGATCCCTAGAGTAGGTTTGTTGAGCCAATTGCTTCGTCCAATATGCTGTTTTCCCTTTCTTTTTTATATATCGTAGTAATTTTTGTTCTTTTTCACTTATAGCCAGGCCCTAGTGCAGAGTGCTCTTCTTGCGCAATGGTCACCCCCGCAGTTTAGAGCATCTCCAGCCGTCTCCCCGACGAGGTTCTCAGCGGCTCTTTTTCACATCCGGACGGCGATATTCGGCCCAGCCGCACCCCGGCTTCTCGTTTTTCCCTGGATTTGGCCTTTAATCCATCCGGAGAGCCCAGGCCATCTCTGGCCCTCCGGGGTGCGCTCGGGGACTCCAGACGAAAGAAAGTGGGGACGGGCCCGCTCTATCGGCGAGAGAGCACACGAACCCCACCACTTTCTCGACGCAAATCCCCCCTTCCCTCTTGTTGCTCTGTCGCTGCCGGCACCACCCCTCGCCAATCCGCCGGCCGGTTGCGTGAACTCCGCCGTCTCTAACCACAGCCTTAAATTCTGAGATCCTGCTATCCCTCCTGCATCGATATACCAACGGGGGTTTAGGTTTCTGTCACTCCGGCAACCCCGTAATTAGCAAACGAATACAAGATGTACTCCCCTAGGCCCATAAAGGTGAAGTATCATGTAGTCGACGTTCACATGACACCACTAGAAGAATAACACCACAACTTAAATATCATAACATTGAATATTACTCAACCATAATTCACTACTAACATTTAGACTTCACCCATGTCCTCAAGAAATAAATGAACTACTCACGAGACATCATATGGAACATGATCAGAGGTGATATGATGATGAATAACAATCTGAACATAAACCTTGGTTCCATGGTTTCACTCAATAGCATCAATAACAAGTAGAAATCAACACCGGGAGAGTTTCCCCTATCAAACAATCAAGATCCAACCCGAATTGTTACAGCGGTGATGAGGTGCAGCGGTGGAGATGGCGGTGATGATGATGGAGATGATGACGATGGTGATGGAGATGATGTCCAACTCGATGACGGTGACGATGGCGTCGATTTCCCCCCCGGGAGGGAATTTCCCCGGCGGATTCCTGCCCGCCGGAGAGCTCTTTTCTCTCTGGTGTTCTCCGCCCCGCAGAGGCGGCTGTGACGATTCGCGACTATCCTCTGGAGCTTAGGTTTTCGGGACGAAGATGTACGCGAAAGAGAGGCGGACAGAGGGGGCTGTGGGCCCCCTCCTCACAGGGCGGCGCGGCCAGGGCAGGGCCCGCGCCGGCCTATGAGGTGGGCCCATGGCGGCCCTCCTCGGCTCCCCCTTCTGGCTCCCTTCGTCTTCTGGAAAAATAGGATTTTTCGTATAATTTCCATCAATTGCTGATCTTCCGAAATATTGCATTCTGACGGTGCTTTTTCCAGCAGAATCCTGACTCCGGTGCGCGATTCTCCAATAATCATGAAACATGCAAAATAGATGAAATAACAAATATATTATCTCTAAATATGAAATATATCAATGAATAACAGTAAATTATGATATAAAATAGTGATGCAAAATGGACGTATCAGTTAGTCTCGGAAAATGCATAAAAACATTATAAAGTATGACTAAAACATGTTGGTATTGTCATAAAACTAGCATGGAACATAAGAAATTATAGATACGTTGGAGACGTATCACCCCCTGGCCGCGCCCAGATATGGGGAGGGAGCCCCCTGGCTCCCCCGACGCTGCCCCTTCGCCTATATATTCTCCCAGAAGTAAAAACCCTAAAGGCATCGGTCTTCCTCCACGAAAAGTTACGTAGCCACCGCCATCGCGAAGCCAAGTTCGGGGGACAGAAGTCTCTGTTCCGGCACGCCGCCGGGACGGGGAAGTGCCCCCGGAATCCATCTCCATCGACACCACCGCCATCTTCATCGCCGTTGCTGTCTCCCATGATGAGGAGGGAGTAGTTCTCCCCGAGGGCGAGGGCTCTACCGGTAGCTATGTGGTTCATCTCTCTCTCTCCCATGGTGTGATCTTTATGTGATCATGAGCTTTGTAATCTAGTTGAATATGTAGATGTTACTCTTGTCTATTATGCACTCTAGAGGTTACTTTAATATGAACTCCGGAGTCACTCTCCACGGTGTGATGGTGACAAGTGTGCGCATCGTGTGTGATTCCTTTATGAAGTTGTGGAGCTTGTTTACTCCGGCTTGAGGTGTGCTTTTGCAGCCCTACACAATGAATGGTGTTTGTTATCCAACAAGAGAGTGTTTGAGAGTAGCATTTATTTATTCAATTATGTGATCATTGTTGAGAGTGTCCACTAGTGAAAGTATGATCCCTAGGCCTTGTTTCTAAGCATTGAAACACCGTTTCCAACAAGTTCTGCTACATGTTCGCTTGCTGCCATTTTTATTTCAGATTGCAATTACTACTTATAATCATCCATATTACTCGTATTTCACTATCTCTTCGCCGAACTAGTGCACCTATACATCTGACAAGTGTATTAGGTGTGTTGGGGACACAAGAGACTTCTTGTATCTTAATTGCAGTGGTTGCTTGAGAGGGATATCTTTGACCTCTACCTCCCTGAGTTCGATAAACCTTGGGTGATTCACTTAAGGGAAACTTGTTGTTGTTCTACAAACCTCTGCTCTTGGAGGCCCAACACTGTCTACAGGAATAGAAGCGTGCGTAGACATCACCCTCCTCCACATGCTACTCCCGCAGCGCATAGGCGAAGCCCTGCCGGAGTTCTCCACCACCACCGCCACCACGCCGTCGTGCTGCCGGGATTCCGAGGAGGATCTACTACTTCCGCTGCCCGCTGGAACGGGGAGAAGGACGTTGTCATCAACACCGTACGTGTGACCGAGTACGGAGGTGCTGCCCGACTGTGGCACCGTCAAGATCTTCTACGTGCTTTTGCAAGCGGCAAGTGATCGACTACATCCACCACGAGATCTAGTCTCGTTAAGCTTTGCGATCTTCGAGGGTTTTCTCTTGATCTTCTCATTGCTACCGTCTACTAGATTAGATCTTGGCTTGTGTTTCGTTCTTGCGGTAGGAAATTTTTTGTTTTCTATGCTACGAATCCCATCATCTTTGGACCGGCCCAAGGTGGTGTTCCGGTTTTTCGCCTCTGGCTTCCGCTGGTGCCGGAATTATCCTGTACCGCGGCCACTTGCTGCGGACCGTACCTCCGATCCAGAAAATCCTCCCTTCTTTTGTTATGCCGGTTATCCCGGTACTGATCCAGACGCTGTGGGCCCTTTGCCAAAGCATCGCCTGCAATTGCCGGTTGCATTGGGTCTCCCAATGCATAGCTATCTGCCACCCGGATCATCTCTGCCAAAGTGGTTGGCATGATCCTTTGTAGCCTTTGCCACAGCGGAGATCCTCTCCGGCATCCATGACAGAACCAAGCAATTGCTTGTGCTTCTATCACCCCTTCACACGATTTTCTCGTAGAGTTCCACCGGGTCAAGAAATCACGATCTGTTTCATCTTGGCGCCGCTGGCACATTGCCACCTACTGAGGCCTGTTTGGCCTCCGGTATGTACTGCTGAAGTTGCTCACAAAGGCCTCTTCAAAATCCAGCCAGCCGTTGATGCTTCCCTTTGGCAAATTGTTAAGCCAAAATCGTGCCGATCACACTAGGAAGGACGGTATGATTCTCACTTCCCAACGCCGGTTTCCTCCACCGTTAGCTGTTCCTCCGCCACCAGCGACATAAACAGCTGTGACATAATCAGCCAGCCAATCTTCCGGCTTAGTCGTGCCATCGTATGTTTTTGTATCCCGGGGCAACTGGAAGTTGCGTACCGGTGGTTCATCTCTCATGATCCGCGGGCCAAAGCATTGTGGACCGGGCGGACCCTCAGCTTCGATTATCTCGAAAAGATGCACTCTGTCCAGCCTGTGCCTCGCATCCTGGCCTGGCAAGCATCTTTCTCCCACACGTTCCCCCAATGGGTTCCGGTATGGTTCGGTCCGTTCCATTCCGGAATCGGCCTCATTGTATCTTTCCGGTACCGCGGCTCTTGACCGCCGGTACCTTGGTGGTGGCATCTCCTCAACATACGCTGCTCTGGGCGCTCGATAATTTTGCCCTGTTTCACCTTTACCGGCATAAGCGTTCCCAGCATAAGCGTTTCCGGCATAGTCATCTCCGGCATAGCCATGACCTGCCCCTTGGTTTCTTCTACCGGCATCGTATTGCCCGGCTTGTTATTTCCCGGCAAGAACCGGATCATACATGGTCATCTGCCGCACATTTCCTTCTTTTTCTCTTCTTCTGTCCGGATGGGGGGACGATGCCTGCCCATTGGACTTGCTACCGGCATTCTTTGCCGACCGGATCGATTTTGACGCTGCAGCTGCTTTGTTGTTCCTGGCAAGCTCAGCGTTTTGTGCCTCTATCATGTCAAGCAACTCTCTTACTCTATCTTGTTTCTTTGCCAAAGCTTCACCAGACAGCGACTCACACATCTGTACAGCAGCCCTAGCATCTTTTATCGTCTTATCCGGACTGCTATACTTAGGTTTTTCCACTATGCTCAAAGATACCGACGCACTCTTTCCGGCAAGCACTTCCTTGCGCAAATCCTGATCTAGGTTGTGTGCCTTAAGCCGGTGTTCTGCAGCTCTAACCAGTTGCGCGCTAACAGAAGCAAAGCCATGGGCAGCGTTGTACTCACGTAGGGTTAGGTTCAGCTCGCGCTGTGCCTTGAGGATGTCCGCGCCTCTGGAGAGCAGCTTCTGCCGCTGTGCCTCCAGCTCAGCTTGGGTCGCCGCCGCATCGGCGTTTTGCGCGATGGGCGTGGCCAACACGTTCATGGCCGTTTGCAGCGGGGTCGCCTCCGGTGCTGCAGAAGATGTTCCGGCGACGCCCTCGCCGCGCTCGAGCGGTTGCTTGGCCGCGCGCGTGGACGTTGTCTGCCCAGCGCCCTCTCCAGCAGCATTTTTTGTCGGCGCCTCCTGCGCCAGCCATCATCACCTCCACGCTGCCGGCAGCGCGACCGGCGCGCAGCCTGCGAGCAGCAGAATATCTTGGCAGGTCCGGCGCCACCAGCACCGGCGAGGGGTACTGGCGCTCCGGTATGGTGCCGTAGTAGACGCGGATGGAGTCGAACTCGATGATGCGGTCGTTCTTCAGGAACTTACCATTGTTGGCGAAGCAGCCCGCGTTGTCGTCGATGAAGTCCAGCGAGTAGAGGCGCTGAACAAGTCTAGACACCACCCGCTCGCCGGAGACGGTGAGGAGGCCCGCCCGAATATGAACTCCAGCAAGCGCAGCTGCTGGCCCCACGGTGGGCGCCAACTGTCGTCGTCGTGAACAGATAGATGCCATGGGATGGCTTAAGTTGGGGCCGAATGTTCGCTAGAGGATTCGGGGGAGGTTTGGTTAACACAGGGAAGGATTTTGGGTGGAAACCGGTATCTTTATTGATGAACTTGGCCTCGGCCAGAGGTTGAAGATGAACAGTACAAGCTCTGTAATCTCTCTATCAGCTAGGGTTGAGTGTGTCTCGCGCAGGGGTGCCCCTCCTCTCCTTATATAGTGGAGAGGGTGGCTTACAAGGGAAGGAACCCTAATGGCATCTTGTATGAGGTAAGCTACTTCATAAAGCTTCTTTGGCCCGGATGACTCTGGTCTTGACTTTAATCAGGAGGTGATGACCTCCTCCGGAACCTTTAACGTCATCTTGATCCTTTGGCGTCAGGGCTTCGATTAAAGCTACTTTGCTTAGCTCATCCTTGTCCTCTAGTCCTGGAGAGAATCTTTGACTAGAGTGCCGACAGGCTACAATGAAACACATGCCAGTACTCCGGTATCTTCCATGTTTACCGAACTCCGGTATACCCCTCCTGGGATACCGGTAAGCTTTAGCTTGGCTCTTGCCAACTTAACTGAACCATCCGGATTAACCTTTAATCCGGTATGTTAAGAGATAAACATGGCAACTTTGCCATGCCTTTGGCCTATCGGGGGCCATCCCCCCGACAGGAGCTGAAAAAGATTGGGGGGCTAGAGATTGTAGATCAACTTGGATGTGCTGGTGGATTATCAACCTTCATTGTGTCATGGATGAATAACCGTCGGCATTTGTTTTCAGTGGACTACAGACCTAAAAGCAAAGAGGAAACAATAACCTGCAGCTGCCGAAGGATGTATCGAAAAGGGCTACCTTGCAAGCACATCTTGTTTGTTTTGCATTATGTGGGGTACTCTGAAATTCCGGACTGTTGTGTTCTCCGAAGGTTTTCGAAGGATGCAAGGTATGGTTTGCCCCTCGAGACGCGAGAGTGATTTGTACGGATGGGGATGGGAAGGGGTAGCTGAGCGGAGAAAGCATAGCGAGCTTACCGTAATTGGAGCAGAAGCTTTTGATGTTGCATTGCATGACCCGGAATCTTTCAGCGAGCTTATGAAATGTATTAAAGGAATAATATACAGGAGAAAAGGCGTCCAGACCACTCATTCAACGGCTTACCATGAGGACGCACAATACAGAGGAGATGCACCAGTAGTGGGTGATCCTGAACAAGCTGATACCAAAGGAGCACCTAAACAAAATCAGAAGTACTATAAGGACAAGAATACGAATCAACAAACGTCAAAAAATGGCAGGATACTGTCACACGACGAGCGGAAGGAGAGGTTGTGCACTGCTTGCAATCAACCAGGTCATAACAGAAACAACAAGATTAAGTGTAGGCTACATAAGGAGTGAGTGTCTGGTTCAGCCCTACTTAAATAGCTTGCACTAATCTTCAACTATTTTATGTGCCACTGACTTGTGTGTTATTTCATGCAATGCAGATATGAGGGACCATCGGAAGTATGAGGAACCACCGAAAGTCCTGACAAGCATATGATGATTTTATTTTTTAAATTTCTGTGACAATAAACTATTAAATTTCAGTTTAATTCGAGTTGCCAAGAAAAACTCAAACAGAAGGGAAAAAATGTTTAAATACATGTATATCTCCGAATAGATTTAGCTAGTTTTATCTTCTTCTAATGTGCTCCAAAGAACTATCAAGAACGAGGTAGTTCCTGGATGGTACACCCCAAGGTGGTCAGTTTATAGACTAGTTCCAACTGAGTGCATAGTTATTTCATGTGATAACCCTAGGAGACTTAACACGGAATGGTGCATGGTCTATATAGGCAACGTCGAAATAATCACAAGTACACAAATATATGACTATTTTTACCTCAAGCTCATATGTGACTGTTTGTTAAGGGTTCACAACTCTACCAATATGTGACTATTTTTTACTCCTTTCTTACCCGAGCTCTAAGACAAGCTGCGTAGCTTCTATGGTAATCAAACTTGGTTGATTTTAGCTAACATCTCTACGTGGCAATGACTTTGTTATCGATGGATTGAACAAGTTTGGCTACGGAGACTGCGCAGTCTATGTGAAAAACAATCTATGCATGAGAATAACAAACAAGGCATTCATGCATAACCACACTTGAGATATAAGATCTTACTACTAAGACATTCCATAAGTAGAACTTAAGGTTCTACATACACACATTAAACCTAAAAGTTCTTAGTTGTCCATTAACCAGACAGAAATATGTTCCAAGGGACATAACATATATACGGCGGTGAGGCATCGGGCTGAGACGTGCATGGTAGGTTCACATGTTGCGACAGCTCTTGAGGATCCTGCCGGAACGGGGAAGACGAGGACCCAGAAGAAACCTTGCAAGTGCCTCGTGGTCAGCCATGCCCTGCCACTCGCGGGCGCTGTGGCGAGTGTCCATCTCAAGGGAAGCCAGCAAGCCGTCCTTCACCTTGCAGGGACAAAATGAGCAAGCATGTCTTCCCCTACGCATTGTCTTCAGCTTCTGAGACACGAAGCCCTTGACCTGCCTCTGCACGTAGGACTCAAAGTTGTCCTCGTCGACGTCATCATCTGTGATGTACTGCAAATAAAACTAGTTAGTCATGTGCTTCATACATGGAAGGATAGTAAACCAATACATGGACAGTATTCATTTCATTGAAAAAAACATACTACACATGAGGAATAATCCTACAAGAAAATTAGAACCGATGAGACATTGGATATGTTGAACTGCCTCACCGAGAGTCGAACAAACTTCATCTGGAACATATAACTATTAAATGTATTACATAGTACTACAAACAAATGTGTGTTCCTTATTAATTTTGCAGGACCAGAGGCACAGCACCGAATTGACTCTGCCCATAGATTCCAATTTTTCCTCATGATTCGTTTTTTGTAAATTCCGTTTTCCCAAAGTTCATTTCTACATACATGTGAAGAAAGCGTTTTACGCAACCTAGAAAAATAGGGGAGAGGCATGCATTGGGGCAAGGAGTAATTATAGGATGTGATTAATTAGCAAATTAAATGAAAGCATGCCTTATTTGTTAGGTGTTTTGGAACTAATAGTTCTTCACTAGGAGCCCAGAATAAGTAGACATCTAGCCTTGTAATGAAATCCACAAATAAGTGTACATCTAGACTTCTTGGTATATTTTTTAGGTTTAGACCCCTAGTGCATGCCTTGATCCCATCCCCCATTAATCATTTTTGGTTTCTCAATGTTGTTTTATTGGTTACTAGCATGCACAACATTTATTAGCACCTAAATCAAAGCATCTTCCTGATTAATGAGCGGTTTTTTGATAGAATACGACACTCTATTGATGAACTCATATCAATAAAAAGGGTCTTCCGGATGCAAGCCAGAGCATAATTGGAAATAAAACCTAAAGACACTAGATTACAGGATCTAGCCAAAATGTGTGCCGCTTCATTTAGAGAGCGTTTAACATGCTGAAATGATGCAACAGAGAAGTCTGCATCGATTAGTTTGATTTCCTTTGCCAACACTCCCACCTGAGACCGATCATGCACGGTGGAGTTTAGTCGCTAGATCAAGGACAAGCAATCAGTGATGAACATCGCCTTTGAAAAACCCCTATCTCTAGTGATCAACACCACTTGTCGAAGAGCCAAAGCTTCAACAATCTTCGGAGAGGTAAATGATTGAACGAATGAGGGTTTTTTACAAAAAATTTAAGGGCTCTTCAAAACCACGCGCATCCACTTATTTGTGGATGGAGGGAGTAGATCTACCTCGCAGGGTTCGACGTACTCGCGGAGACAATAGCGGTTACCAGATCGACATAGCATCCACGCGCATCTACTACGTCGACATAGCAGCGATTACCAGATCTGAGAGGGGAGACATAGCTTTACCTCGCACGGCTCGACGTACTCGTGGACTTCGTACAAGGCGTCGATTTCCTTGTACATCGCCTCCCTCTCTGCAGCAGCCACCGCATCAGCGTCGCCGCCCAGATCAGCACCAGCCGCTCCCGCTCCGTCGTCCGCCACCGCACCAGCAGGCGCAGCCGCTCCCGCTCCCGCAACCGCTCCCGCCGCCGCTCCCGCTCCCGCAGCCGCCCCCGCTCCCGCAACCGCTCCGCCCTCCAAACCAGCAGCAGCCGCGGCCAAGTTTATATCCATGGCCGGATATGTGCTTCGACAAAGAAATGGGAGTGGAGAGAGGCTTTGGTCGAACTAGGGTTAGGGTTTTCTCTCCTCTGCTTTTTGCCATAAATGGGGATGGTGGGGAGGGGATGAAGCCGAGTGGGGTTAAAATAGTGGACTCTTCTGGACTGTGCGCGTGGGCGTGGACCCGTGTGTGGACCCGTGTGTATGCGAAAGAGAAACGGACGGTATTGTACGCGGAGGAGGTATGGGTGTGTACGCGGAAGCGGTACGGGCGCGTACGTATTCTCCCGGTGATACGCGTACCCCCTCGGCTAACGGGTCCTGCGGGTTTTGGAGCGGGGATTTCTATACCCAAATCGAAGGTGAAAAGTTGATCCTGCCCCTCGCCGCGGATTAATCTGGGCCGTCCTTGTGTGCTGCTCAACATAACCGTTCGCCCTTGGGGGTCTATGGAATCACTCGTCTTTTATGATGTTCCACCTCTGGATGTACATCCTCATTGATTCATCCGACCTTTGCCTACATGTCCTTAGCTGCTCTATTGATGCAGGTTTCTTGCACGTGGAACGGAAATTTCTCATGAACAAGTCCTCGAAAGTTTCCCAACTGCCGACGGATCCTTCTGGTAACTTCTTCATCAAAGATCTTGCGGCTCCGCTAAGGTGAACTTGAATGCTTTGCATGGCCGTTGCTCTGATTCTGCCCATCAGCTTCACTGTCTACAAGTAATCAACTATCCAATCCTCACGATCTTGTAATCCATCGAATTTCTTGTAGTTGTCAGGTAGCTTGAAACTAGAAGGCACTTTAATTAGTCTTGCGAACTCGTCGGGTGAAGCAAGGGAGCCCGCATAGATCCTCCTCGCTAACTTCCAGGGAGTGTCGATGTTCTCTTCTATTTTCACGGTTCCTCTCATGTCGTGCTCTGTCGACTCGTGCTTGCGTCACCGTGTTTCTCGCGTCACCTTCTCGTGGAGGATCTCGCGCCACCATAGTGGGTCGAGGACTATTTTTCCTTGGACTATTTCTTGGAGCACTTTCGAGTTGCGGTGTACTATATCCTGCTATTGTTGTCCCCATGATTCCAACTCCTGCCATGGCCATCTGATACAGTGCTTCCCTGGGATCTCCTGGAGGTGGCTTGGATGCCAATATGAAGGCATGTGTCTCCATATATCCAGCTTCCGGTGTTTTTGGGATGATGTGCCCTCTTGTGTCTATCGACATAAAAGACATGTCGAGGTTTTAGATCAGGTTCTCTCGTTCGTTCTCGAGCACATTTGCCAGGCGAGATCTTCCTCTTGCACGGGCGTCCCAGCGATTGTCTCCCGAAGTTCCTGACTGTCAGCTTAGGGCGGCCCTGCGTGCACTTGACGCAGAAGCTGCAGCCCTCCTTTCGTCGAGTGCTATTCTTTGTTTTTCTAACTCTCGTCCAGCACAAGCGAGTTTATATTGATATGCCTGAAGCGCCTCCTGCGTAGCCGTGGTAGTCATTGGCTCTGTGCCATTCATCGTCCTTTGAGCTCTATCCCAAGCTGCTTGCAACAGCTGTACTTTCTCTCGTGGTGTGGACCCGATGTATTTGCCTCCTGTTCCGCATGTGCGATCTGCGGGGTCGATGTATGGATTGCCAGGTCATCGAAAGCCTCCGATGCTTCATCCTCATGTCGGCTCGATTCTCTGATTGCGCAGACTTGATGATATATTGTATTTGTGTTTTCATCATCTTCAGGTTCGGTGACACTATCGTATAGATCGGCAAAGACCTCCCGAAGTAGATATGTCGATGAAGTCGAAGTTATCAATGCTTCCCGAGTCGCTGCCCAGATCGGAGCCTGTAAACGACCCGAAAGACATATCGTCAAACATATCGGCGAGTTTCCCACCGACGGCGGGCTTGATGAAGCTTGGTGGCGAGATCTCCTCGTTGCTTGACTCGATCGGTGATGATGATCTCGAGAAATTGGAATCGGCCGCTAACGGTCCCGAAAAAATCGGTGCCGTGAGACGATGCGATCCTTCTTTCCCGACGCGGAAGTGGAAACTCCCGAACGTCATCTCCATTGACTCCTCCAGATCGACATATGCATGCAAACGGGCGGGAGGGTGAGGAACAAAATCATCGAGTTCAGGTTGCATCCATTTACCTCCGTCCATCGCGTTGCTTGTCGTGGATGATGCTGATGATGTTGTCGATGCCATCGAGATCACCTCCTTGCAGCCTCCAATCCCCACAGACGGCGCCAATTGACAAGGGATTAACTTGTCAATGCCTACGTATTGTAGACTTAGGGTTTCGTAGAAAGTAGAGGGCAAGTAGATCTCGAAGGTTCAGCCGAAAAGGTGCTCGACTAAGTAAAAAAACTAGGGTTATGTTGACAATAGATTCCATGATTCTTCACTCCTCGGCTCCCCTTTATATAGGAGGGAGAGCCGAGGGATCTTCTTGGCATACAAGTTACAGACTCCGGGAGACTATCTAAGTATTTCCCGTATATTTACATGACTCTCGATTCCTAATATAACTCAATCTTCCATATCATTTGTTGGGCTTGTGTGCCTTGAAAGCTTCGGGTTGTGGGCCTCCAAATAACCTTGGGTACCTTATTCAGCAGGCCCATTCGGGATGCCTATGTCAATGATATCCCGGAGCAGTCGATGATTTGGATGATGTCCCGAAGGAGTCGATGATTTGGATGATGCCCCGGAGGATCCGATGATTTGGATGATGTCCCGGAGGAGTCGATGATTGGTCCGCAGTAACACCCGAACGTAGAGTGCGCTGCAGGCCTGACGGACTCATTCCATCTTACCGAGTCGTGTACTTCTGTAAATCATCGGTGGAAACACCCGAACATAGGGTGCACTACAGACCCGACGGACTCATTCCATCTTAATGAGCCATGTATTTTGTATGGTTTTCATCAGCAAGTTATGAGTGATCAGTTCATGTTGCAGTCCCGATGGACCCGTAGTAATCGAAACATATCTTGCTGAATCGAACGCATGTGTCTTGAATTATGTTGGCAGCATCCTCGAGTGAACGAGGGAACCATGTGCACGACAGACTCATTGCATCTTGCTGAGCCGTATTTATTTTGCGTAATTTCCATCGATTGCAGCACTCGCATGTTCCCTGAGGCTTTCGACGAAAAATACAAGATCAAACTTTGCACCCCCGAGTATTGCCGGGTATGCTTTGATGTGTCGACAAAGCCCCCGAGTATTGCCGGGTATGCTTTGATGTTTCGACAAAGCCCCCTAGTATTGACGGGTATGCTTTGATGTTTTTCTTCGTAAACCAGCGCTCCCGATGGGAGTGGTAGTTGTAATAGCTGAATATCTCTTCATATTTTCTTGAACTCCAGCGCACCCGATGGGACGCAATAATCGCAAATCTTCGAGAAGCCCCCGAGTAATTCCAACGCTCCCAAAAGTGTACTGGGTCAATATTATATAAGATGATATTCATTGAAGTTTATAGACGATGAATCCATTGACCCGAGAGTGCATCGGGTCAATATTTATATAGCCATAGAAGTTAAATCAATTAATAACCACTAGTCATTAACCCATGCACCTGCATGGCCTAGACCTTTTAATACTGCTTACATGCAAAAGTTTATATGACTTACAAAATAATAGGAAAAATTAATTATTTTTACGAATTATTAATAATCATTTTCTCGCTTTTTGAAATGGATACATAAAAGCTATATTTCTTCAATATATTTGTTATTGGATTGTATGGATTATAATTACGCTTTTCAGAGCATGAGTTGCTTCACAACGTTATATTCACATGTATAGTCGCAAGCGACATCAGTTTTAAGAACTATGTAAGAAATGTGATTGCAGAAATTCGTATAGAAATTACGTACTCAATTTCTTAAAGAATTATTTATCAAAATTATATGAGTTTACAGTTAACAATCAGCAATTTCTCTACAAAATTATAATCACTACTAAAAAGGACACATGCTATTTTTTTTTGAATTCTACAGTCACATGTAAATTCACAAAAAAGGAGGATTAGTTCTTGGATACTTTTTTCAAAAGATGAAGCTTTTCATCACTGCCTAAATTTCATCATTTTTTCTGCATCTAGGAGTACAACACAAATCAATATATATTTGATTATCTCATAGGTAAACGATCGTACTCTGGATATTTCAAGGAAATAATATGACATCCGCCGATCATCTCACCACGCATCGTGTGGTGTTTAATTAGTAGAAAACTAATAGTAGCACATATAAAAACATATCCCCGATGATATAATTACTATTTTGCATTTGCATAAACATATCCCAGATGATATAATTACCATTTGCATTTGCATAAAACTGATGTAGGTGTCAACAATGTCCTGTGATATAGGAGGAGGAGCATGGTGAGCCAACTCCATCACCCTCTCTTACGGTATCATGGTGTTCCGGAGTTCATATTCTGTTCGCGGCAGTGTGGTGTTTAATTAGTAGAAAACTATTAGCACATATATAAACATACCTCCAATGATATAATTACTAATTTGCATTTCGATAACCATATTCCCGATGATATAATTACGATTTTGTATTTGCATAAAATTGATGTAGGTGACAATAATGTCCGGTGACATAGGAGGAGCTTGGCGAGCCAACTCCATCACCCTATCTTATAGTATCATGGTGTTCCGGAGTCTGTTGTCTGTTCGCGGTAGAGCCATCGACATCCCATCATACTCAATGCCAAATTTGTATTGCAATTATTCTTAAAACATTTATTTTTTATAAGACACACATACCCGCAAAGTTTTTCCAAGAAATAGCTAGATAGAAGAAAAAAATTAATCAATCAGACGTTTATGGCCTGCCGATGCACTATCAAAGCTGTCTGCACGGACTTGCACCTAGGATCATTTTTTTTTCGCAAAGCAGTTTAAACAAAAGTTATGTTTTTCCAAAGCCTTTTTCCAACTAACATGCGTTCCGATCAAATTTCACCAAGGAGTACTTGTTAGGAGTATAGTAAACCGATCAGGCTCCTATGGGCAGTCTACATGCATGGACTTTGTACGATTGGTTTTTTTAGGGACTTGTACGATTGTTTTTTAGGGACTTGTACAGTATAAGATTAATTATTTTAAGTACTTTACGCAGCATACATAAGCAATAAACTTAGAGACTCCCTCAAAAAAAAAAAACTTAGAGACCACCCGTTCTTTGCAAAGGAAAGAAACTCTTCTCGTTAGAGGAGTAAGTTACTCAGACTCTTAATTAGGGCCGGCTAAAGCAATATCCCATCTGTTTACTTGAATGACGTAATATGAAACAAACTATTACGTGCCAGTTCTGTTTTAATTTCTCACGATTTGTAACGACCTATATAAACAACGGAAAACAAACCCAACGGACTTTGATGTTACGTTATAAATCACGACTCTCTTAACTAATCTTAGCCATTAATTTCAGATCTAATTGTCCTAATAATTCTAATGATGTGGATTAATGTGGTGTCTCGTATGGGGCCTCCAATTAGTAAATATAAGATATAAGATATAAGATATATGATGAAGCCACCGACCCGGGAATGCATCGGGTCAATATTATATAGCCATAGAAGATAAATCCATTGATAACCATATATGATGAAGCCACCGACCCGCGAATGGATGAGGTCAATATTTATATAGCCATAAAAGATACATCCGTTGATAACCATAGATGATGAAGTCATTAGCTCGACAGCGACGAGGCCAATAGAAGCAGGTCGCATGGTGGGCGCAGTCGAAATAATTGGAAAGTTAGAAGTAGTCGATGTGGCAGACGCAGTTGAAGTAATAGCCCGGCCATAAAATAGATGATATGAAGGGCGCATTCGAAATAGTTGCGCGGCCAGAGATAGTTGATGTGGCGGGCACAGTCGAAATAGTTGTGCGGTCAGAAATAGTCGATGTAGCGTGCGGCGCCTGGACGACGTGGCCAATGAAGCCGATGAAGAGGACGCAGTTGATATAGCCGATCCTCGGCGGATGAGCATCCGAATATATCGAGTTTGTGATGTCGGGTCTGTGACATGGGAGCCCCCGAGTACGACGAGTGCGCGGCGGCGGGCGCGGTCGACCGAGCAGAGTAGTCAAAGATTTGTTTCAATCTACAATTTATATTGTAGTGCACAAGTTCGCGCGCAAATAATAGAACGAGCCAATTTAGCCAAATAAATTTGCAAAGAATAGTTAATTGAAAATATAACACCTAATATTTTTGTATCGGATATTCGTCACTGATGAACTCGAATGGCTTGATCTTGAGAGCATCTGAGCGTGCTGAGTCCGCGGTGTAGGGTCTACGACAGGCGAGTCCAACACATCCATCGTCCTCATACATGTATATCAATGATAATACAAAGTAGTATGATAAATTTTAAGGAAAAAACGATCAGCCAAGATTTACAAAAAGTAGACTAAGCATATACGTGTGTAGCTGCTTCACTAAATCAAAGAAAGTTTGAAGGAAAAACTTAGGGTTGACGGAAGGCGACGATGGAGATTCCGGGAGCGAGAGAAAGCACGACGTACCCAGGTTCACGTCCCCGCGGTGGAGGATCGCTACGTCCTGCTAGCAATCGACTATATAAATATATGTGTACAGGGAGCCGTTATAGGCGGAGTTGTTGTATCTAGTCTAGTTCTAGTCTGCGAGTTGTGATGTCTAGGCGTATCGCGTCTATATTTTCTGTTTCTGAATCTCTCTTCCAAAGGTGTCCCTGCCTGGCTTTATATATCAACCATGTTAGGGTTTATAATAGTCCTAGTAGAATTCGTATTGGAGTCTTCTTTCTTGTAGTCCAAGTTGATATTCGTTGTGGGTCCAGCCTGTCGAGTCCTTGCACTGGTCCATCTTCATAATGTCGGGTACTCGAAGGGTAATGCCCACATCAAACCTCCATAACATGCTGACCTCATGTCAAGTCATCAACAAGGTGACCAGCTATTTCAAGCAAGGGAGCACATCTCTGCAATTTGTAACATCCCAACACTTAGGACCAAATGAGGGGTAGATATAGCATATGTGCATTTACATACATGCATTTTAAAATGAGAGGAATTTTTTCATGTCTAAAAGTAAACCTGGAAGTGATTGAAATTCCTTTCGACTAATGACTTTGTTCATAAGTGGATAGCGATGGATTTCGACATAACCTTTGTTTGGTTATGTGTTTTGGGTGGATTTGTTTAAATTCAACTCAAATTTGAACAATAGGAATTGAAATTTGAATTAAAAATAATAATTTTAATTCAAATTATAACCTCCTAATTACAAATTCAAGCAATATTTGAATTAGGAATTTAATAAATAATAAGAAATAAGAATGAATTCAAGAATAGATCATTAAAATATTCATTTATTTACAAACTACAATTATTGCAAGAATCATAATAGGAATTAAAGTCTAAACTAAGTCTAGCTAGTATTCTCCTCTTCTCCATCTTCCTACCTGCAAAAACAAACATGATAGAAATACAAATACAAGTGGCAGTCAAAAATAATAGCCCAACAATGATAAACATCACTTGGTCGAGCCTATCTTCGATAGCTTAGGGTGTCATAGGAACTCCAAGCAAGCACACAGCTTACTCATGGTCGAGTAAGAGGAGTCGTATGGCAGATGTCAACATATTAGGGTAGTTAAAACTGCTATAAAAAGTGCTCTGCGACCACATCAGCTTTTTGTGCAAGCAAGTTCATCGAACAACTCAAGAACACAAATCACTAGGAAAACAAACTAGAGAAACTACTCTATTACCCCAAATCACACAACTCAAGCATGGTGACATGGGCATACCCTTCGGGTACCCATTATTAGTATACCTGGCTCGGCTCAATATGGAGAAGACCAAATATGGAGAAGGCCCAACAAGGCAACCCGAAGAAGTAGTCGACTAGGACTCTTGTAAAAACCCTAGGCTGGTTGCATATATAAAGCTAGCCAGGGCACCCGAAATAAGGAGGAGAACAGGATAGACAGAATATAGATAACATAGCTCCGCCTACGGCGGCACCTCGTAAACACATCTATGATCATATAGTGGATTGCTAGCAGCACGTAGGGATCCTCCACCGAGGGGACCCGAAGCTGGGTACGTCGTGTGCCTAATCTCGCTCCCGGAATCTCCATCGTCGCTCTCCCGAAACCCTAGTCTACAATACGTAGGCATTGCCGAGGTATTCCCTCGTCAATTGGCGCCGTCTGTGGGAATCTGCGACGACTGGATTTTGTCATCCGGGCGGGATCCTTCATCGACATCAACGACAAGATCTTCAGCAACAACAACAGTTTCAATCCACTGTGGCTTGATCTCGTGGTCGTAGGATCCGCGCATCATCATCTACGCCAATTCAACAGTACAGTATGCCCGCTTGTCACCCGAGTAACCTGGCCGGCGAGGGGAGCCTCGTCACTTCGTGTTTTTCTCGACAACGCGGAATCACCGGCGGTTTATTTCCTTGTTGGAGCGCCGCACACGATGATCTATCCTTGCGTGGCCAAAAAAGGAAGTTACAAATCCAGATGCATTAATTCAAGCAAGACAAAGATTCGTCTGGGTCTCGTCGCAACAAAGGTAACTCAGTTTAATCAATATCATTGTCGTATAGGAATTGTAGGGAACCGCCTCCGTACAAGATTCCAAGGAAAAAAAAAGAGATGGCAGCCTATTTCACGAAAGTGCAAAGAATATTCACGTGGAGCCAAGGATTAGCAAAGGAAAAAGTAAGGGGAGATTGATCATGCTGGGTAGTACTACTAGCTCATGTACACATACACGATTTTCAACGGAGGTGACAGTCGTCGGGTCTGCATGAACAACTCGAAAGATACTTCGGTTTCATCGCGGCCGCTGAAAGCTTCAACTACGGACAACTTTATCGCCATGGAGTTCGAAGAAATCTGCATCACCATCGGCTTTGGGGAAGCCGACATCACCATTGACTACAAACACTGTCAAATCAACAATCTGATTATTCGCCTGTCACGGACTGGCCATCTCGCATTCGACATACTCGGAGGCTCACCCGTTGAGGTTCTGTCATAATCAACTGCGTTTTCTTCACCGACTACGTCCTCTACATCAACTGCGTCCGCCGCAACAATTACCTCCGGCCAGGTGTCGCACGATCACATAAACTATGTTCGCCGCATAACATGGCTCTGCCGCAGTCGATAAAAAGCTAAGTTTCTCTTTTCCTCCAAGATTCAATTATTTATTTACTTTCTCCATACCCGAATACTCGGGGGCTGCAACATTGTATCATTACAGCAAATACACCCGATACTCGTGGTTGTGTCATTAATTCGTTACCACAAATATACTCGGTTACTTGGTGAATTTATTTTCTTCGGCTCTAGATATATCTTCTCCGGTTCAGTGGAATTATTTTTTCCGGTTCAGTGGAATTATTCTCTTCGACAGTGGATTTATTTTCTTCGGCTTATTGAAATTATCTTCTTCGGCTCAGTGGATTCATCTTCTTCGGCTTACTGGATTTTGTCTTTGTCGGATTCATCTTATAAGGTTATCATTGGTTTCCTCTAATATAATACTACCCGATGAGCTTCCGGGTCAATGGATTCATCTTCTACGGTTATTACTGGACTTATTTTCTTCGGATCAATGGATTCATCCTCTATGATATCGGCGGATTCATCTTCAATATATGCTTCATATTTAATGGCGTTATATTCAATGTGGATTCATCTCAAGTACTTCATCTTGGATTTATCTGGATTTATATTTGTCAATGGCTTCATCCTAAATGGCTTCACCTTATATGACGCCGCGACTCCGTCAACTTTTTCCGACATCACGCCTAACGCTCGGGGGCTCGACAACGATTTTGCCTCGGGCCACGACTGCGACACAACAATCATGACATCACCTCAGCAACGCTTGGGGGCTCGCCTATTTCTTCATCAAAAAAATTGGCGGCATTTATTTTCGCTATTTGGTGGTTTCTACTTCGGCTCGACTTCTTCTCCGCACTCGAAGACTTCATCGCGCCGACTCCGTCGTGCCAAACAAGCTAAGTGTTCCTTTGATTTGCATAAAGTTGATTATCATTTACTTTCGCCGCACCCGACACTCGGGGGCTGCGCCATACTTCTTCACTTTGCATCTCAGGTCGACAGAAAGAATAATCGTGCCTACAAAGTCTTCAAGGACGAACTCGACGAAATTGTCTTCAAAAGAGAACCCGACGAAATCTTGAGAGAACCCGACGAAATTGTCTTCAAAAGAGAACCCGACGAAATCTTGAGAGAACCCGACGAAATTGTCTTTAAAAGAGAACCCGACGAAATCTTATCCAAGGAGGTGCCGAAGAATTATCCTCAAGGAGGTGTCGAAGAATTATCTTCAAGGAGGTGCCGAAGAATTATCTTCAAGGAGGTGCCGAAGAATTGTTCTCAGGGAGGACCCGAAGAATTATCCTCAAAGAGGACCCGACGATATTTTCTTCAGGGAGGAACCCGACGAAATCTTAGGAGAATCCGAAGAATTATCCTCAAGGAGGTCCCGAAGAATTGTCCTCAAGGAGGACCCGAAGAAAAAAAAAAGAAAAAAAATTGAGGAGGAGAAAAAAAAAACAAAAGAGGATGGACAAATCTTCGGGTCCATTGACTCGTCATTTGTTCTGAGCAAGAGCATCGGCGATGTGCCTGACGACAATATAGAAGAACCAATATATTCGGCTGTCTCATCAAGCCCGAGAGAAAAATATAGAAGAACCCACAAAATGGGTCATTGCATCAGCCGAACAAGGCACTCGACAATATATTCTCAGAGCGCCAAAGTTGCGATCAATCTCTGAATGCCGCAAAACTTTGCGAAGGTAAGACCCCAGATCCGTTCTGCTGGGCGTGGCATCGCCAAAGACTGCGCTCTCGCTACTTTTATCCGTATCAACGAGATACGAAGAAAAATCCTAACGGACGCGTTAGGTACCCGATAAATATGACCGGGACTCGATAGAATGGTAAGACCTTAAGCGGCACCTCGTCGAAGTTTACACCAGTATCCCGAGATCATGTCCAGGGACGTGATCTTGAAGTAGGTTCTTGCGGATTGCCACTAGAGCAGTTAACTAGTACCTCGATCCGTCGATGAACTAGCCCCAATTACCATTATCCCCGTACAATATAGATATGAATGTCAAATAAAAATAGCAATGGCCTGGAGTCGATAAAAAGAGGGGCTGCGCAAACTTGTTTATCGAGTAGTACAACTTGAGCCTATGCCTAGGTGCAAGCACCTGCTCATAGGCTCGGGGCTACTCTTATCGAGAGTATTGTTCACCCTCCCGATAAGAAAGAGGAAAACTGTGGAGTCAATTACAAGTAAGTTGAGCCTACACCCAAGTGCAAACACTTGGCTGTAGCCTCGGGGCTACTCCCATCGGGAGCGCTGGTCGCGCACCCGATAGAAAAATAACTTCGACAACATCTATGAAAATTAAGGTTTGTAGACTTAACTCGATTCTACGACTCGAGTGGAGCCTACTCCCATCGGGAGCCCATGGATTTCATCAAATCCTCCAGAAATATAGTTAAAGCCTTTATCGAGTAGTACAACTTGAGTCTATGCCCAAGTGCAAGCACTTGCCCATAGACTCGGGGGCTACTCCCATCGGGAGCGCTGCCGCGCACCCGATAATTTTGAGAATCGTCGACATCATCTACGCTACATATGATCTACGACATGGACCTCGCCTTATATTTCTTCGACTTCGGAGATGGTTATGCTTGGAGTTTCTACGCAAGTCTTCGACTTCCCTATAAACTCGGGGCTATCGACATGGGCATACCCTTCGGGTACCCATTATTAGTATACCTGGCTCGGCCCAATATGGAGAAGACCAAATATGGAGAAGGCCCAACAAGGCAACCCGAAGAAGTAGTCGACTAGGACTCTTGTAAAAACCCTAGGCTGGTTGCATATATAAAGCTAGCCAGGGCACCCGAAATAAGGAGGAGAACAGATAGACAGAATATAGATAACATAGCTCCGCCTACGGCGGCACCCTGTAAACACATCTATGATCATATAGTGGATTGCTAGCAGCACGTAGGGATCCTCCACCGAGGGGACCCGAAGCTGGGTACGTCGTGTGCCTAATCTCGCTCCCGGAATCTCCATCGTCGCTCTCCCGAAACCCTAGTCTACAATACGTAGGCATTGCCGAGGTATTCCCTCGTCACATGGTGATATAGATGGAGCTAGGAGGAGCAGGGTCAAGCAGAGGAGGAGGAAATCATCAAGAATAGAAGCAGAACCAGATCATCAACAAGAAAACATTTTTTCTAGGAATAGAAGTGAGGTATACATCTTATCCTAGATCATAACATATATGATCTATTTTCTAGAAATAATCTAAGTACTCAAATCCAACACAACATCAAATAGAGATGTTAGATTAATTTTTACATCATTTGGTTAACATCCGGATTTTTTTATGAGCTGATTTTTTTTTTGTAACGGATGTTGCAGCAAACTAAAATAAAGGAATATTTTATTTGGAGTTCTTAAAATTGATTCTTTAGAATTGGTTTTCTGTTTGAAGCAAGAGATTATTTTCTCTTAGTATCTTATTTGAATATCTAGTCAATTCGCCTATTTGCTTCTTATCGGTTCTCTGTACCAAATCCCAGCTGGCCTAAATCCATGCACGTACATGTCAGGCAATGTAGCACCCGATCGTATTCTCTTCCCATCATCTTATTCTTTTCGTTCCTTTTTTTTAGGAACTTGATCTTCCCCACTTGAGCTTGGACCATTGCGTCAATAAGGGCGGCCGTGGGAGTAAACACTTTCTTCTGGTGAACACACCTTCATGTCTCCGGGTCTAGCAATCCCCCATGCCCGTACCACCAGCTTTTGGCCCGTGGGTTTCATCCCTCTGTACCTAGAGGGATTCCTCGCTCCCTCAGGTCGGCCTCTATCTTCTGCCACTTAGGCTCCGAAAGGCGGTATCCTCCTGGCCCCATAATATGAAAGTACTCTTTCTTAGCCGTATTTTCCTTATTTTTTTTCAATATGCACTTGAAATGCTCCAATTTCTTTTGCTTCACAAATTCGGGCCAAACATCATTCAGTTTCTCATACTGTCCATTGAAATCCGGAGTCTTCTTCTGCGAGACATAGTCATGGGTTAAATTTTTCTTGAAGTTCCGGAATGCTTCGACCATCTTCTTAAGAGCGAACTCTTTGACTAGCCTCCTCCTATCACGTCCACCCAGAAGCATGTTACCCTATTCATCGTGTTTGTTGAATTCCGAATATAGAATGAAATGTTCCATAAGCTTTCTCCAGCAATCCTTTTTCATTCTCTTGCTGACAAAACTGAAACCAACACATGCCTTGATTGGCTCATTCCATTCCTGGACGGTGATCGAGACGTTGTCTCTAACAATCACTCCGCATTGGTTGACAAACTTTGTATAGTGATTTTTGGGCTCCAACGGCCTGCCGTGTTCATCGACAACATTGATGGTCAATGTTTCTCCTTGTTTCATTGTTTGGGTTTTGCCACGCGGCTTTGTACTCGATTTTTTCGATGATGACCCGGAGGGCTAAAAAAAGAAAGAGAGTCGTGTTAATACATATTTATTCAAATCAGTAAATTTGTATATCACTAGAGGCTCAATGTATATATATACCTCGCCGGAGGTGGTTTCTAATTGCAATTCGAGATCGTCATTTGTCGTTTTCCCTCCATCAACAATGTCCGCTCCTTCATCATCACCTTGTCGACCTTCACCTTCACTGTCAAGGTTTAGATAAGAAGAGACATCCTCTTCTTCATCTTCTTCTGGCACATAAAGAATATCGCCAGGAGGATCACCAGGAGGAGGGAAGTTCATCCATATTGTACATTATAAATATAAACCCTACGTCAACCCTATTGGGTGTCTGAGTGTTCCCAACATCATTGTTTTACATGGTATCAGACGATAAACCGATATAATGTCTTCCACTGCTTCCTCCGCGTCGGCCGCCGTCGGCCGCCGCCGCCTCGCCCGCCGCCACCGCGTCGATCTCCGTCGCCTCAACTAAGTCGATGACCTCTGCGATGGCTTCCTCGTCGGCCGCCACGATGGTTCTCCGTTCCTTGCGGCCCTTCTCGCTGGTACTGCCCCACCGCCGCTTGCACCGTCGCCGATCTCCACACGGCCGGCGGGCTCGCTCTTCTCGCACGACGTCGAGTGGCCCTTCTCCGCCGTGATCTCTCCGCTGGTTCCGGCTGCTGCCCTGCGTCGCTGCCCTCGGCACTGATCTCTACGCCGAGCCTCCCAGTTCCACCCGCGTCCGTGAAAACCGTGCGTCACGTGCACGGTCCGGCCACCTCCTTCACGGCTGCTGCTCCGCCGCCGCTGCCCTCCGGTGCTGTCGGCACCCCAGGTGCCCCAGGTGCCCCTGTACCGCCGCCGGCATCTTCGGCGCCCCTGGTACCGTATGATGCTGGCCTATACGGTCATCCTCTGTTCTATGGCATGCCGCCCATAGCATATGGGCCGCACTCGCCGCTGCGACCGCCGCCCGTGGCTGAGCCGACCCCTGCTGCTGCACCTCGGCCCTGCCGCGTCTGTTGCTCCGTTTCACTTCGGCCATCTCCTGACGGTCAAGTTAAACGCCGATAACTATCTGCTATGACGCGCCCAAGTGCTGCCTCTCATGCGCAACCACTACCTGGAAGGGTTCGTTGATCGCACCTTACCGTGTTCTTCGACTGTTTTTCATGTGACAATAGTTGATGGTGCTCCGAGTTGATTAACAATCCTGCGCATCGCCTTTGGGTCGCTCAGGATCAAGCTATACTTGGTGCTATCCAGTCCTCGCTCACTCCATCCATGGCGGACAAGGTGGTGTTTGCTACATCGTCGAGGGATGATTGGGGAACTCTGGATTCCAGCTTCTCCACACAGTCTATGGCTCGGTCTATGGCGATCCGCACCAAACTCGGTGAAATCAAGAAGCTTGACTCCTCCGTCACCGCCTATTACAATAAAGTCAAGGAGATGGTGGATACTCTCTCCTCCATCGGACAGCCTCTCCACGACGAGGAGTTCACCTCCTTCATTCTCAATGGGCTTGATGAAGAGTATGAGGCTCTAGTGGAGAACATCAATGGCCGGGACACCCCGCTCCCGCCTCGTGAGCTATATGCGCGCCTCCTCAACACCAAGCAACGTCGCCTGAAGCTCCGTCCTGATATCGCCTCTTCTAATGCATCAGCCAATGCCGCCTTTCGTGGTGGTGGTGGTCGTCCCGCGCAGCAGCCCCGCCCACCGGGCGGGCCACCTCTGTCGCCTCGCTAGCCTGCCACCGTGCCCCTCCCCAACAACAACAACGGCAGGCGTGGCCGTGCCTGGCAGTGCCCGGCCTGCGGTGCTAAGGTCCCCTGCCAGCTCTGTGGCATCGAGGGACATCTTGCGTCACGCTTTCATCGGCGGTTCAAGCAAGACTTTCTCGGTATTGGCAATGATGGTCGCGGTAATGAGAAACAAGCGGCCTTGGCGACACAGTGCTCTAGTTCATCCTACCATGTTGATCCCACCTGGTATATGGACACCGGTGCAGCGGATCATCTGACGCATGATCTCTCTCACCTTCACTCGTGGGAGTCCTACACCGGCCACGACCAGGTTCGCACCGCTGACGGGTTAGGTATGCACATCTCCCATGTTGGCTAGGCATCCCTTCTTACACGCACCTCTAAGTCTATTCATCTCCGTACTATCCTTCATGTTCCCTCGGTCACTTGTAATTTATTGTCTGTTCAAAAGCTCACTCTTGATAATGATGTATTTGTTGAGTTTCACCCCTTTATTTTTTTTGTAAAGGATCGAGTCACCCGGGACGTTCTTCTTAGAGGTTGGAGTCATCATGGTCTTTACTCCCTTGATGTGCCTGCTGCCCCCCATGTGCTCAGTGCTGTGCGAGCATCGTCATCGCATTGGCATTCTCGCCTTGGTCATCCTGCCACCCCCATCGTTCATCATGTGCTTCGCCGTAATGATCTAACACTTGTGGCTAGTAATAAGGAACCTGCAGTTTGTGATGCCTGTCAGCAAGGCAAGAGTCATTAGTTACCTTTTTCAGTATCGAATTATGTAGCAAAAACTCCTCTTGAGCTTATTTATTCAGATGTGTGGGGACATGCCTAAACTTCAGTTAGTGATCACAACTATTATGTCTGTTTCATTGATGCTTATAGTCGCTTTACATGGATTTATCTACTTAAACGCAAATCTGATGTGTTTGATGTCTTTCTGCAATTCCAAAGTCATGTAGAGCATCTTCTCAGCATGTTCAGTCTGCCTAGGGGGGTGAGTATCGTAACCTTAGTTCTTTCTTTTAGAAACATGGTATTGCTCACCGTGTAGCCTGTCCCCATACTCACCAACAGAATGGCGTTGATGAACGTAAACAGTGTCACATAGTCGAAACTGGCATCACTCTCCTTGCGCATGCATCTGTCCCTTTTTGTTTTTGGAGCGACGTGTTTACTACAGCTTGTTTCCTCATTAACAGGCTTCCTACTCGTCTCCTTAATATGAAAACACCTGTTAAGCTTTTATTTCATGAACCTCCTGACTATACCTTCCTTAAAGTGTTTGGATGTGCGTGTTGGCCACACTTACGTCCTTACAACAGTCGCAAACTGGAGTTCCGATCCAAACAGTGTGTGTTTCTAGGCTATCGTTCCATGCATAAGGGGTACAAGTGTCTTGACATTCCATCTAATCGGGTGTATATCTCCCGTGATGTTATATTCGATGAAAACTTGTTTCCTTTTGCTCCTCCAGTCCTCCCAGCCTCACATACACAGCCCTGGGTTTCTTCTCCTACTTTGCGTGGTCAATTTGAAGATGTTGCGTATTCTCCTGTTTTGTTGCCTAACCATGGTGCAGGTGTTGGACGGGGTGCTCGCCTTGAGCTGTAGGATGGTTCTTCTCTGGTCCCTCCTACAGCTGCTGTTCACGTCGATCGTGGGGCCCCTTGCATGGCTCATGCAGCTCCCTCGGTCGCTGTGCCGCTGCCCGCTCACGCGGCTGAGCCCGTGGCAGCCCCTGACCCGCTGTCTCCCAGAGCTGGGTCGCGCCCAGTGTCTCCCTCGCCTGGGCCGTCTCCCCCGGCGACGTCTTCGCCTTCGTCGCTCGCTTCCCCGGCTGGGCCATCGCCCTCGGCGCCGTCTCGCGCGCCCTCGCCCACTCCTATGGATGGGCCGTTGTTCCCAGCGACTACATCGCTGGCTCCTCCGTCACCTGCGACCACGTGTCGGCGTCTGCTTCCACGATGCCCCCGCCCACGTCATCCTCATCACCTGTGGCTACACATGTGGTCTCCCGACCTCACACGCGCAATAGGAGTGGCATCTCTCGCCCCAAGGAGCGCACTGATGGGATAGTTGCTTGGCTTGCAGCGTGTCTGTCTCAGGCTGTTGCTGATCCCACTGCCGAGTCTCGCCATTACTCTGCTGGCTTGCAGATTCCACATTGGCGGCAGGCTATGGAGCTCGAGTACCATGCTCTTCTCAAGAATGATACTTGGATGTTAGTTCCGCCAAGAACACGTGTCAATGTCATTGACTGCAAATGGTTATTCAAAGTGAAGAAACATGTTGATGGGTCGATTGAGTGATATAAGGCTCGACTGGTTGCGAAAGGGTTCAGACAGCACTATGGTCTTGACTATGAAGACACCTTCAACCCTGTTATCAAGCCAACCACCATTCGCATCTTGCTCTCTGTGGCAGTCACACGAGGTTGGTCCCTTTGCCAGTTGGAAGTTCAAAATGCTTCCCTTCATGGTGTTCTGGAAGAGGAGGTTTACATGCGTCAGCCTCCTGGATTTGCTGACCAATCCCGACCTGATCATCTGTGTCGCTTGGTGAAGGCTTTGTATGGTCTCAAGCAGGCTCCTCGTGCCTGGCATGCACGGCTTGAAGCTGTTCTTCGTGCTCATGGTTTTGTTGCCTCCACAGCAGACACGTCACTGTTTCTGCTTCAGCGCCCAGGGTCACTATGTATTTTCTGGTATATGTTGATGACATCACCCTGGTCAGTTCTTCTGCTACTGCTGCTGACCGCCTCGTTTCTTCTCTTGGGACTACTTTTGCCGTGAAGGACTTGGGCAAACTGCATTATTTCCTTGGTCTTGAAGTGACTCATAATGATACTAGCCTGTCTCTGACTCAGAAGAAGTATTCTCATGACTTACTTCGGCGGGCTGGCATGCTTCAGTGTAAGCCTGCCACGACCCCTATGTCCACCTTGGATCAGCTGACCGCTGTGGATGGTCCTCTTCTCTCTTCTGAGGACGCGAAGGAGTATCGCAGTTTCGTTGGGGGACTTCAGTATCTCACTATCACCAGGCCTGATATTTCTTATGCGTGAATCGGGTCTGTCAATATCTTCACTCACCCAAAGATCCTCACTGGGTCGCTGTGAAGCTCATCCTGCGCTATATCCGCCACACGCCGTCTTATGGACTTAGTCTTTGTTCTGCTCCTTCAGTCTTGCTCTCTGCGTTCTCTGATGCGGACTGGGCTGGTAGTCCTGATGATCGGCGATCTACGGGGGATATGCAGTATTCTTTGGTCCTAATTTGATCGCCTGGAGTGCTCGCAAGCAAGCTACAGTATCTCGGAGCAGTACTGAAGCTGAGTATAAAGCTGTGGCTAATGCTACTGCTGAACTTATCTGGGTGCAGTCTTTGTTACGAGAGTTGCGCATTCCGCAAGCTCGATCTCCTGTTCTTTGATGTGACAACATTGGGGAAACATATCTGTCGTCTAATCCTGTGTTCCATGCCCAGACAAAGAACATCGAAGTTGACTATCATTTTGTGAGGGAACGTGTTGCACAGAAGCTACTTCAGATCAAGTTTATCTCTTCCAAGGATCAACTTGCTGACATCTTCACAAAGCCACTGTCCTTGCCTTTGTTTCAAGGATGTAGGCGCAATCTTAACTTGTTAGATGTTAGATGACAGAGTTAAGATTAAGGGAGGGTGTTAGACTGTACTTATACGTATAGCTTATGTATTGTATCTGTAACATTGTACATATTGTACACTATATAAACCCTACGCCAACCCTATTGGCTGTCGAGGGTTCCCAACATCATTGTTTTACACAGAAGAACGATTCGCTGCTCACGGACGACACCAGTCTTTGTTGCGAGAGTTGCGCATTTCGCAAGCTCGATCTCCTGTTCTTTGGTGTGACAATATTGGGGCAACGTACCTGTCGTCTAATCCTGTGTTCCATGCCCGAACAAAGCACATCGAAGTTGACTATCATTTTGTGAGGGAACATGTTGCACAGAAGCTACTTCAGATTAAGTTCCTCTATTGCTCTTGCTGCATTCATTTGAATCAGCAATGTTTGCTCAACTATGCAATCGGAGTGTATGCTAGAATTTTACTGTTCGATCGATCTGATACTGATTTAGTAAGAACTGGGTTCAGATGAAAATAATTAGTAAGAACTGGGTTCAGATGAAACTCATTTTTTTTCTGCTCCCAACCTGTTTGGTATAACACTTTTTTATTGCTTTGATTTTTAGAGGCACTTTTTGTATTTTTAGGAGGGAATTTTTTGTGCCACTAATAATTACTCTGGTGTAGTGCCACCTGTCGCCACAATTCCATTGTTTAGTATTGGAACGCACTCAACTGTGGATGTTTGCATGCAAGCATATTGCAGATAAACAAAATTGCTTCCCTCGTTTCAAATCAAGTATTCTAAATTTGTCTAGATCCGTGTGTATCTAGACGCATTTTAGTGTGTAGATACACGCAAATTTCGATAAATCTACACTTAATTTGAAATAGAAGGAGTACTTATTATGTCACATTGTCTCACATGGATGAGAATTACGAAATAATTTCATTTAATAAATAAAAATTAATAGAGGTATTGATATAGTTGTACTACATATGTATATCTTGCAAGATCATACATTATTGTCGTTTTCCTTTTAGCAATGTAGACTGCATCCAAGGTCTACAAATGCCATATCGTTTCAACCATTAAAAAGATTCATGCTATACTAAATTATTTGCCAGACATTAATGTTTTTGCTCCCTTAGTTAATTAATTAGTATGGCTCCATTCGCCCTAGAGAAAATATTACACCATATTAGAAATAAATATTTAATGATTCAGATTCCATTAAAGAAGATTTTGCATCAGAGTTAATGAGTTTTTTTCGTATTAAAGATTCGTATATATATATATCATGCAAGATCATACGTTATCGTCTTTTCCTTAGCAATGTGGACTGCACCCAAGGTCTACAAATTCCATATCTCCGACCATTAAAATTATTTATGCTATACTAAATTATTTTCTTATATTTGCTAGGCATTGATGTTTTTTCTCCCTTAGTTAATTAATTATTATGGCTCCATTCGCCCTAGAGAAAATATTACACCGTATTAGAAATAAATATTTTATGATTCGGGTTCCATTAAAGAAAGATTTTGCATCAGAGTTAATGAGTTTTTGTCATATTACAGATTCTTATATGAAAGCATATGAGTCACCCTCCATAAGATACCGGGTCTATATATAGTTGTCAATGCATATACTGATCTTCATCCTTTGACATATCAAAATGTTCAAACTTATTCTACTTCTCCCATCTATTGCTCTATGTTTTTTTATTCATGCACTTCCAACCGGAGGTGTTCGGCTGCTACCAACTATTCAAAAGGTAATCCTATTATACATTGTTACACTAATTTATAGGACGCATATATTGTGTATTGAACTAGGAAATAGCAATTCTTGTAGTGGCAATGTCGTGTTGTGGTAAGATTGAACAGAAAACAAGGATATGATTTGGGTTATCTATAGGCTAGGGAGTCAAGGGAGGATTTGTCTATACAGAACTCAGATCTTTAAGGGTTACTCCATCCATTCCAATGAGTAAAGTGTATATTTATTCTAAGATTTCGTTTTATTCGAGAATTAGTCTAAGTACATGAGGACTATTTGATGTAAAAATGATATCACTAGAAAGTGTTATTCAATACGAATCCAAGGATATCAACTATATAATTGAGATACTATTATTTTTCAATTTTTTGGTCAAAGTTTGTTTTAAAATATGTGTGTGCCTTATTCATAGGAACAAAGGCAGTAGTAAACAAATAAAGATGTTACTTGACATTCACTAAGCCAATCCATGGTTTGGTGAGTACATAGGAACTTAGGGAAACCACTTTCTGTTCCATAGAACTAGAAGGTTGCCATCCTTGCGTCCATTCATCAAATTTGGATATTGGACCGTTTGAAAGGGAATTAATTGGTTGTAGAGCACCCACATCAATATAATATTAACGATGCTAGTTTTACCATCGTCGGCTCTTGAATTTTTTCCACCATTGTCATTTCCTATATTTAATTTGTTCGTTATTTCCTATATTTAATTTGTGTGTCATTTCCAATGTATTCTAAACTATACCATGTTTCCTTAGAGTAAGCATGATATGAAGATGGGGATATGTAAATAAATGGATAGAATCACAAAACATAGAGCTATATGGAAGGGACTAGAGACACCATCTCATGTACACTCTTATAATTATTAGATTCAACAAAATCATGATATTGAACAAATAAACATTACTAATCACAAAACATAGAGCTATATGGAAGGGACTAGAACATGTTATGATCTACTCTTTAATTGGTTAGCTTATTTATTAATTCTATGATAAAAAAATGTTTTAGCTCGAAATAAACATTAGCTTCAAGTTCTTGAATCTACGGTCGATGCTTCATATGTTCATTTTACCCTTAACATGTATTTACCATTTTAGTTGAAGGGAAATGTTTCAGTACCACACAATTTCGTCCATGGCCCGACCAAACAAAATCAGGAAAGCTTGAATTCAAACTCCATCGAGGCAATAACTTTTGGACATCATCCTAGTATATGGGACAAGCCATTTGTGAGTTACACTTTGATATTCACTTAGTATTTTAATTACCTTTTGTATAATTCAAAGTTATTTGTGTATCATTTTTTTCTCATCATAGTATTAGCAAAATATGATTTATTTCTTGTTAATCATGTTTTCTTGGATAAGTAGCTGGATCACTAGCACATTTGCATAGCACGATGCATGTTCCCTGCTTTTGTTTTTGTATGTTAAAATTTTGAGATATTACTAAAAAAATTGCACACATTTAAAACGATAAAAAAAACTAGTGGAATGAACCTTCCAAACAAATATTTGGCTTTTTGGTTTGTTATTTGCCGCAGTCCGAATTGTTAGTAAATTAGATTCAGCATTATAGTTACAATAATATATGATTAAAAATGTACAAAATGACTATATCCAGTATGTGAATTTAGAATATGAAATATTGGGTCTTACTTAAATTATTTTCGCTAAGTGACCCAATTTATCTTAAGGATCATGGTATCTGATACAGAAGACCGATGACACTATGTCCCATGGCTCGCAAAGCGTGGTTATAAGCTTTCATATTGCTTTCTAGATTTCACTCTCCTCTCCTTTTTAGTCGATGTATATCTTTTCACCGTGGACTAAATCTACACACTCATGACTTGTACCTAAACCTTGTATTACCTTCCTCCACCCACTCCATCTCACTGTTTTACTGTCTTGTTTTGGGTTAATTTTCTTGTCAAATTTCCTATAGAGAATGCTCCATACAAGATTATGTGAACTATGCAGGTGTTTACTTTTATGTTAATAGTTCTATGAACCTAACTACCACCAATTTATAATTCTCCCTCCGTCCTACGAAAGTTATATTAGATTTGTCAAAATTTGGATGTATCTAAACACTATCTAGCATGTAGATACCTTCTGATATGGAGTGAGTAGCATCTCTAGGTTCATACAAGCATTTTGAGTGTTCACCATTTGAAATGATGATATAAATTCTCAGCGGAACATAGAGCAAGTTCTATTGGAGAAACAAAATATATACAAGAAAGATCGAGCACACATGGTATCTTTTGAACATGTCAGCAGATAAGTCAATTAGTTGGCCCAATGGTTTCTGGATCGATGTATTAACTTGAAAAAGCAATGCCAACCTTGTTCTTACTAATTTTTTCTTTGCAGCTTCATCGTCACATCTTATATGACTAACAACTTCCCAATTACTCTTCTAACAAGTACATGTTTCTCGGTAGAAAATATATCCACCGAGTATTGGAATCTTTTTTATTCTAAGGATCCTACATTTACCCAATGTTACAGTTTCATGTTTCACTCATCTATTTATCCTAGTTGTTGTATATGTTATTTATATGGAGCTATCACTATGTAGTATGCTACACACTTAATATCTTATGGAGGTCCCGAAGGCCACTACTATGGCTTTCAGTCCACCATGGGTGTGTACAACCACAAATTAACTTTCGGGCAGTGGAGTTCGGCTGGAATTTGGGTCTATCATGATGGAGATGGTGTGAAATCAAGCTATAACTCAATTACAGTTGGCTGGCATGTAAGATTTATTTTCTTCATCAAACATAGTTTTTTAATTCAGACAGTCAATTCAAAAATACTCCATCCATCCCACAAAAGTTGTCTGTGATTTGTTAAAATTTAAATATACCTAGATGCTATTTAGTGTCTACATACATCAAAATTTAGATCAGATAACTTTGATAGGACGGAGGGAGTACAATAATTGCAATAACTTGATCTTGATTTATGGGATAAATCACACACCCTCCCGTTTCAACAATTGAATAAAACTTATATTTTTATTCTAGCATATGTGTTTTCATCACTAAAAATTAGCAGCCAATTTAATGCATTAATGAAATTATTTTTCAAAAAAAATGTGGTCAAATATTCTATGTGCTTTCCATTTTTCATGTCGATTGAATGAAACCTCATATGTTCGCTTTGTTTTACAGATTTATCCAGAACACTATGGAGACTCACATCCACACTTCTATACCGAATGGACGGTAATGTCATGAATATGATGATAATAATGTGAATTAGCTGTTAAGAAGTGCTCTGGCTGTTACATGAAACATAAATGTATATTTACCTTTCCATGCATATATATGTTGCAGAGAGATGGATACGATGAAACTGGATGCTTCAACATGGACTGTCCTGGTTTCGTACGGGTGAATGGCGCTGTTATAGCGCCAGGTGATGCTATACGACCGGTTTCTGATGTTCCGGATGGGTTCATACCAAAGATCACACTAAGAGTGCTTAAGGTGTGAGTGTTATCTTTCCTGTTATACATTTATACATTTCAGTGTAACAGTCTTCTCAAGACAGTAGTTTCCTCATCAAATCATATCGCATGGATCAATAGTTCTAGCTTGAGTGAAATGTCAACAAAAATATCAAGATGCTTTCTTTTTGTATAACATGATATGCTTACATTATTACTTGACATGAATCCTAAATGAGTGCAGGACAAAACAAGTGGAGACTGGTGGGTGTACTATGGCTTGAACAATGTCCCCACAGGGGTGGGATACTTCCCAAGGTCATTGTTCACGTACTTAGCTCATGAGGCAAAGCAAATGGGTTTTGGTGGTGCTGTGGTTGCCAAACTGCAGGATCCAACTCCTCCGATGGGAAGTGGTTACTTCCCACATGATGGACAGGGTCGCGCCGCAGCTTTCACCGATCTTCGAATCATTGATCAAGAAGGAAAGAGCAAGCCCATCATGGTAGACTTACCCAAGCATGTTACTGATGAAAAATGCTACACCATTACTCCTATTAATAATGGTGAATTCCTTTATGGCGGGCCTGGAAATTGTATGAAATAATGTAACAACCTTTTATTGGCCATGATCGCTCCACATTATTAGTTGCTTAATAAAATCATATGGATGACTCCCATGTTTTATCAGCCACTTTTTGTCCATTTTGGTCAGAAGAAACACATGCCTCTTCATAATAAATAAGTCTACGTGTTCACAACTATAGCTTCTAGCGACGTACTCGACAGTTTTAAGGATTTCTTTCATGGTTGCATCAATCTTACTAGCAACATTCATGGGCGTGTTTGGTAGACTGCATCGATTTTCAGGATCATGGTAAAATCTCACTAGCAACATTCATGGGCATTAGTGCCCTGGGGGTATATCCCGTCCAAAATAAACTCCATCCTACGGACAGTTTGTTTGGTAGCATGTGAAAACTTTTTTCGGCACTTGGAGATTTCAGCTCCGACTGTTTGTTGCATGGGTTTCAGCCCATGGAACAACCCAAAAGCAGCCACATGTCGTCTGGTTGTCACCAATTGTTACATCATGGTAAAATCTTGTCATAAGTGGTGAGGTTGTCAGCCAGTATGATCATTAGTACCAAACCTAGCACACTACTTAATTTAGCATAGTACCATAGCACATTGAAGTTTAGACACATAACATTAGCAACTAGTGGCAATCTCTCTCTCTATTCAACAATCCTCATGGTGGCATCTCCATGGTTTGGGCACTTGGTCAACACCACACATCACAAGTAGTCAAAAATAGCCACTTGGAAGATGGCTGGAGCGATATTCGTGAAGGTGGTGAAGTAGCCAACCATCAGATCATTGGCAATGGCAAAGCCTTCCCGCCCATGATGTATGACGTCTTGTCCATCCATGATATTTATATTCATGTCCCCCTTGCAACAAGTGCAGGTCTTGATACCGTCGAAGGGATCTTCCCGAAGAATGGCACATGTCCAAGGGGATGGTATACATACCCAAAGTTGGCTCGATATCAGCGTGATGAATTTCTCCAGACCGGGATCCTCATGGAAATGTCCAACATTGGCCTGCCTTCCTATACGAGGCCTCTTTCTTGACCCCCTCATTAGGAACCTCGGCATGAGCGCTGATGTCCATAGCCTACACAAAAATAAGAATCTTGGACACTAGGGACATTCAGGGCCGGCTCTAGGATTTCAGAGGCCCCGGGGCGAATTTTATCAACGGGCCCAAAAGAGGGGGAAAAAGATCGAATTCATACATGAATTGATAAAAATAACGTAAAGCCATAAGCGCCATAAATATTCGTTTGCATCCAATATCTGATAAATTCCCATCTCAGTACGAAAAGATGCAACATCAACGCGAAACAATCACCGGGTTGACAATTTTAGATTGAAAACACAAATAACTAGAGCGATTTAGTCGAGATTTTAGTCCAAAACTAGTAAGCATGCACGTGCAATGCACATTTCATAATTTATAATAGAATATCTATCAATTTCAAATACACATAAATGACAACTTGTTTTTCTTTTAGTGTGTCATATGAAGCTATGAAATAGGAGTTAGTTTTCATATAACGAAATACCACGAAATAAGTATCACAATACATAGCAAAATATACTTGTTTAGAAATGCCGGATAAAATATCTCTTGTGAAATACTCCATAAAATTTAACAATAATTCACAAAGTAACATGTATGATTACAATTTTTAATGGTACAAATAATAAAAATTTATGTGCAAGCTTATTTTATTTGAATGGAAATTACAACGCATTGCCGACTAAAACCGCAGCTTGATTGTGTGCTACACACCTAGTACATCATTTTAGCTCGTTACTCAATGCACATCTGAATGGACAATGCCCAGCTCAGAAAAAAAAGAAAAAAAACGGATAAGCCCACACTCTGTAGCTCACTGTCCAGTCTCTTTCGTCAAGCCGCCACCGTCACCAACCTCCCCACCACCCGTCCTCGTCGAATCCAGCCGCCGGAGTGCCCAAGGAGGCGCTCGAGCTGGCATGCCCGGGGGCAACCCAACGCTAGGCGCCGACGGTGGGGACATCTTCGCCGAAACAATTTCAATTTCCGGCGACGACGTCGTCCTCGCCAGCGGCGGCGCCATGAACTTGTTCGCTCGTGTTCGCGGAGCGGGGGCGGGGTCGAAGGAGGCGGGATATGCAGGAGGACAGGCGCTTCTGGAGCTGACGCCGCATAGGACGGCGGTGTGCCATCTAGTGCAGGTCTGCGCGTCGCCGGGGGCGCAGGAAGAGGGGCCCCTAGCCGGGCTGCCATTCCCGTTCGAGTCCGTCGCCCACCACAACTGCCTCGGGCTCTTCTTCTTCTCCCTCACCCAGGTACGCAGATGGCGTGCGTGCATTACCGAAGAGGCTGCCTTGGTTCTGTATGTCACTTGTGTGCGCTCTGCTCACTGCTGCCGTTCGTGCTCTTTGTGGTTTCTTTACACAGAAACACCAATTGTGGATGGTGATTGTGCTCAATCTTCCATGTTATTGAGGATTTTAGGCAGTCTAAGTATGTTGGAGCAGATTGGCCGAACAATTTAACAAAAGGAACAAGTGAGGCGGTTCATCGTCTCCCCATAATGTAAATCCTCCATTTCTCACAAGATTTTCACATGTATTAAACATGCTCTGCTTAGTTGTTACCATGGTATGTCCATAAGTCAGTTACATTCTTTGGTCTGAGAAATTATATCATAAATAGATGAGTCTGCAAATACTAACTCTCACATGTAATCTCAATTCACCAGCGAAATTTACTTTTTTCCATATGATATTGTGATAAAAATTATTAATGCTACCATGCGCATTTTTCTTGTTTATTCTGATCACTTTATTTAAATTGAACACGCACAAATCTTATTTGCTCGCGTAGTTCTTGACGTTTGCAAATTAGTGGAGATGTATGACACTGGCATTGTCAATACATGTTTCATGCTGATTGGCTTGGTAGAAGCAATAGGTGTTGCTTCAGCCATGGTTGCTGCAGGTGATTTGTAAAACTAATATCAGCACTTGACACGAAAGTTGTAGATAATGTTTTGAGAAATAATAATAGGATAGGGGATCATCAGTTGTTATGGTTCCAGGAAATCATCAGTTCTCTGCACATACCGATGTCGATCACACACCTTTGATAATAACATACGTAAGAACATCAGTCCATGAGTGAGTGTACACATAACTTGAACACTTGAAGCTACTCATACTACCTTACAACCATCCATAAAACATCCATGGCAACAGATGCATCATCATTTGTCCTCTTTTACTTGCTGGATTTTTTTTACTCGAACCATACATACCTTAATTGAGTGATGATGATATCCAGTTGCAACATACGCTGCATAAATGAAGTCCCATCTGCGCAAAATGGAAATGAGAAATAAAGCTCGAGATATCTCTGTATGTTAAGAAACTAAATACGATAATGCTGCAAAGATAATTTAAGGAATACAATTATATGTATATTGTTAGTCAGTTTCGGGTGAAAGATAATATAATAATAAGTATGTTGATCATTACTTGGTGCTGCAGAACTTCGTATTATGTGTTGTAAACCTTTGATATAATATATATATTAAATTAAAATATGCCTCTTCAATGTTCATAGGTTATCATGATTAAGTCGTGAAATCAACAAAAAAATGTTAGCATCAAAAGTAGTTATGTAGGTACAAAACCATGATGCAAATAAACCTTATAATAACCCACCTGCCTCATCCCTTTAAAACATCTCTATATACAATGTTTTTTGTGCTTTTCCCGGATTTATCGACCTCTTTGTTTGGCTTGGCCAAAATTTGTGTCGTCTTTCTTGACACACCCCTCGACAGTGCAACATATAGCTGTCCATGTGAGAATACAGGCTCGGGAAGGTAAATACCAACGTTTGGTATGGTTTGGCCTTGTGCCTTGTTAATGGTCATTGCAAAACTCAGGCGAATGGGGAACTGTTTTCTCTTGAGTTTGAAGGGAAGTGAGATGTCCTCCGAGGGCGACATAGGGATCCTAGGTATGAATACCCTCTTTCCAGCATGCTGACCACCAACAATCTCCGCATCGATTGCATTATCTTGGAAGGCTCTTATCATAAGCCGTGTTCCGTTGCATAGGCCATTATGAGGGTCGAGGTTTCGGAGCAGAATGACCGGGCAATTGGCTTTCAATCTCAAGACATGCGGGGGCAATCCATTTGGTGTGATCGAGTTCAAAAAGTCAATAGTGTAATTATTCTGCAAATCATCCTCGGTTGAGTCGAAGCTATGGTATAACCTTTCTTTGCCTGGAAACCTGGAGATCATCTTGTCATTCAGGTCATCCACATGCTCGTTCTTGGTAGATAGGATTGCACGTGCGCTCATGTATTCTCTCGACCTAGTGTTGTCATGTAGCGATGGGAAGACATTTTCAATGAGCGTGTTAATAGCTTTTTCATCCTCCGTGTAGCCGATCACAATGTCGTCAGGGAGACGCACATAGTCGTCACCAATTGTCTCTTCTGTTCCATTGCCGATCCTTAGGAGGTATTCAGAGAACCAAGGATCGGCATGTGCCCGCATATTGCGTGTGAGGCGTATCTTGCGTGCCTTCTGCCACAGATATGATCTCAGAAGTGTAGCATCCGTTATCTGTGCTCTTGTACCACGTGTCACAACGGGAAGGACCTGCCTGAAATCCCCACCAAAGACGACAACCTTTCCCCCAAATGGCAAAGGACATTCCATTATATCTTGGAGCGATCTATCAAGTGTCTCAACTGCTTGACGTTTGGTCATAGCAACTTCGTCCCAAATTATTAAGGACGCCTGTTTTAGCAACTCTGCCGTACCACTCTGCTTTGTAAAACTACACATGCTGTTATCTTTGAGCTTGATTGGAATTTTGAACCTGGAGTGTGCAGTACGGCCTCCAGGCATTATTGATGCCGCTATACCTGATGTAGCAGTTGCAATTGCTATTAAGCCCATGGAACGCACCTTTGCAAGCAATGCCTTGTATAAGTACGTCTTGCCAGTGCCTCCTGAACCATCAACAAAGAATATCTGACCTTTTTTGTTTGTCACATGATCAATTATATCATTGAAACCAGTCAGCTGCTCACTGTTCAAACTACCAAATAGATCTAGATGTTCTTTGTCTGCGGTGACTTGCCTCTCCTCTACTACCTCTCTATACTCCGCATGATAAGAACCATCCATGTCAACCAGATCCGGAAGTCCATAGCTTGTAATATCCTTTCCCATGGATTGCAACATATCCCTGATATCTCTAAGGACCATCTGCTCTATTGCTGCCTCATTTGATTGATTAAGACAGTAATCCTCAGACATTGATGCTAGATGTTTGTCCCACATCCGTTGGATTTATGTTGCCTCGCAGAACACCAATATAGTTGCAAACAACCTTCTTAAGGCACAAGGCATCTGAAATGTGGCTGCCTCCGTCATGCAATCATCAAGGGTCTTGTCGTGCTCAATGAGGCCTAAGTGCTCACATGCTTCCCTGAAGGAACTGCATAGCTTGCCATTTACAGTTTTTAAATTGTCAAATGAAGTGGCTCCTCGGACATGACTTAGGAGCACACGCAAGTAGTACCTATCTCCTTCAGCAGGGTGTGCGTACACAAGTCTTCCAATTTGTGATCTCTTATTTTTTCTATTCTGCCATTTCTTATTTCCATCAATACATCTATAATGTTCTGGAAACTCCCTATACAACCATTTCCGTGCTACCGGAAACTTCCGATTCATCTCAAAGTACTCAGTAAGCATGGACTTGGAAGAAGATGGTCGAGCGACAACATCTTCTAGATTTTCACTTGCTTTAAATGCGACTGTATGCATGTTTTCCAAATGAAGCTGCAGCTACAGCACTGATGGACTTACACCAAATAATTTAAAACCATAAAGCCGATGCATCGCATCTGGAGGAGATACAAAGCGAGCATCCCTATATTGTCGAATTTCATTGATGGTTCCACCATCATTGATGATATCCTGCTCGCATGCGAAGGAAGCTTTGTCATGCCCTTTATAGATGTACTTGAACAAGTACTTGATCGCCTTGATGCTCGAGCAAGCTTCGACATTAATGTGGCAGTTGTATCGCATAAGCAGAAAGGGGTTGTAAGGGACGACCCATCTGTTGTCCAAATCTGCTCCTCTGATCCTAACTCCACGCCCATTGTCCCTCCTTCTATAGATGGGATATGAGTCTTTCCCTTGCTGTGTGGCATCACAAAATTCTCGTGGGTAATGAAATCGGCATTGTCCGTCAATCATGCAAGGACAATTTTTCTTCAACTCACCACAGGGTCCGTGCAACATGTGTTTGATGACCAGATCATGCAAAACAGTGTATTTCTCTTGTTCAGGTATCTCTGCAGATATCACCCGGTCATAGTCATCTGGGGTCGCTAACTTGCTTTTTGCTTTCATGATTAGAAGTATATGTTCATGCGGGAGACCTCGTTTCTGAAACTCTGTGACATGAACATAAGCTGCGACTTCTCCAAAATGCTTACCCTTAGTCAATAAGTCCATCAAATCTCGTTGTTTCGCTTTGAATACTCTTGCCACCAGGTCTGGACGGTCTTGTGGCAATTGTCCAGGAAACAATCTCTCGGTTATCTCCTCCCAATAAGGATTGCAAGTCATCGTGATAAAGTAGTCTGGTTTACCCCAACGCTGAACTATGGCCATCGCATCCAGGAACCTCCGCTGCATGTCGCGATCCCCACCAGGAAATGTACGTGGAAGCACGATTCTCTTGCCAATCCGATCACCGCGTGACTCGCCAGCAACAACAGTGTCAACAAGACCCTATTATAAAATTATACAAGGTTATAGAAAAGTATGCTATATTACGTATCATAAGAAACACAAGCATATTACATGGTAGAGGTCAGCACGTATAATCTTCTGATTTGCCGGTTTTGAGTACCAGTCAAGCCTCATAGTCTCAATTTTGATATACATGTCAACAGCCCACTGTTGAAATAGACGCCCCCCAAACAAGATAATGTTAAAAAGCTTCTTCCTAACCTGCACTTTGAAGCAGTAGTACTCCCTTGCACTAACAAATTTCCTAGAGTGTGTTGCATTCTTCTCATTTTCACCAAAATCATCATCTGGGTTATCCTCGTTGTCATCTAAAAGTTTGTCAACATAAATATTTGTAACTTGTATTCATAATAATTTAAAGCTACCAATTATGGCCAATACCTTCAAGTAAATCAGTAGCATTGTCTTCATCTTGTGCATCATCAACACCTGTTTGTGGCATCGTGTTATCATTTGAATATTGCTAGCGACATTAATATTTGATGATACACATACAAATATTATAATAAGAAAGGATGACCAATACCTGTAGGTAAATTAGTAGCATTGGCTTCATCTGGTGCAAAATTCACAAATTGTTCTTCTCTAATCAAGTCACCATCTGCTAGGTGGAAGAAAACATAAGTTTTTCATTCATCTCATTCACAAATAGTAAGCATATAAATTAGTAACGAACATCATACCTGTAGGTAAATCAAAGGCTTGGTTCAGTTGTCTTGCCGAATTATCTGCTAAATGTTGGGTCGTGTCATCGGGAGGCCCAACAAATGGCATCCAACGATTCCAACCAGTCTCCCCACGTGGGAAGAACAGAGGATATGACAATGGATCATAGCAACCATAGTATGCTCTAATATACAAGGGTCGGTCTCCTTTTCCATGCACGACAACACTCCTGTCAAAGCAATTTTGTGGGTCGCTTCCTTCAACCCATATCGCTGCCACCTGAGAAGCTGTTGGGGCATTGTACCTTCGTCGATCTAGCTTGATATCTGTGTTTAGTGAGATCTTATATTCATCTAGATTCGGAATAGACCCAAGGCTCTTGAAAACCTGCGCATAAGGGTTATTCTCTAGTATTTTCAAAATCCTTCGTATGAGCTCTATATTAAGATCTGGCGACCTGTTAGCCCTATGAATCAAGTTTTCATCTGTATCATAAATATAGAGCTGGAAATGCCGAGGTCCATTATCAGCTGCCACCAGATTATCAAGAGCGTGGTACAAACCAGCGGTGATGCGGAATGTATAGACACCAGTTCTTGCAGCTGTGCTGACTCGGCGATCAAGGGTGACTCCTAGACTTGTGAATGAGAAGTGCGAGTTGAAATACCGAATGTTCTCTCTGAAATATTTAGCATCAACATCCTCTTGACTTGTAAACAACCGTTTCAACTCTTCTGGAACCTCTGGAGTAACAATTGAGACTTTTCCTTTTCTGCAGCAAAATGCAGGCCCCTCATATGGAAACCGTAATGCCCCACAGTGTATGAAGTCTGGTACTTTTCTCAAGACATGATGGTTTTTAGGTAAGTTTCGGTATATGAATTCCTCGGTATGTACTACAGGTGCTGGTCGTGAAGGATCACTTGGAAGGACATACGATTCAAAAGGAACATCTAACAACAAAGAAAATTGTATATTCAATTAACACTCATAATATAGTACTAAAATGTGAAGTTGAAATGGAAAATAGAGAATGGGCATACCTTGTTCAGTAAATATTCTAGCTTCTTCATCAGGCTCATGGAATGCACCTTGTTCACTTTGCACCGTCCCCTCGCAAGCTAGGAGGTAATATATTGGTCAAACATAATTGTTTTCGTGAAGAATTTGGAGTGTGCAAGACAATATATAAATGTACCCTCTAAATTGGATTGTTGAAAAATGGGCTCAAATATTCCATATGGATCATCTGCCTGCTCGTTGCCTACTATGAAAATCATCAGATGAGTAGAGCATAATAACAATATAAGTATTGTAGCAGATGTAGGGTTAATCATCTTACTTTGCAGTTCTCCATTGGTTTGACCAGCATTCTCAGACATACATTTAGTTCGGGTATTTTGAGGTTGATTGGAGCCAATAGAAGGGTATGTAACTGAATAAAGAAAAGATAATTACGGTGAAATAAACAATGTGCCTTATGTTGCACTAATAAATAAACCAATGGACTAACACGCCTGTTGAATTATGCAATCTTGGTTGGTTAGGTTGATAATTTTTCCAAGTTGGGGTAGGTCAAAACCTTCCAGTAGGGTGATGGGATATGAATAGTGTTTCAATCATATTAAGATCCACCATAAAGCTGATAATACTTTTACTTATTTGAAATACTATCCTATGCGAACACAATGACATTACCTTGTGAACTATCCCGTGCGATGGTGGAAATTGTCTGCGGTTCCTGACCAAGAGGCATCGCTACAACTCTCATCCTTCCTGCAATTTGTTGCATTTGGTATGCACCATTCCTGTGCAACCAACTGTTATCATCTTTGTCTGTTGCATTATTCTCCTTCTGGTGTGGGATGCCTCCAAGTGATTGTGAACCATTTGGTAGATTCGGTAAGCCTTCAAGATATGACATTGCAGACCGCACATAATAATTAACAATTTTCCAGCTAAAAGTAAATAAGCATTAAATAATTTGTGGTATTATGCAACCTGCACAGGATATGTTGTGTAGTTGGATGACAGCCGATTGTCCTGTTGCTGGTGTCTGTGACACACTGTCACCGCCGTTGAGGAGGGCAGATGCATTTTTTTTCTGCTCACGTGATTGGCGTTGTCGTTTTAATATTTCCTCTCTATTCTGTGAATAATACAACCTTTGCCGCTGCCTCTTTGTCTCTTTAAGATCTGCATATATAGACGAAAAAACAAATTAGTAGAAAAAAGTAGGGGTGTATGCAGTGGTTGATCGTCATTACCAAGAGATACGGCGGACACTGGTGTGTGTGTCTCATTTTCTTGGTCATTGTTATGGCTAGGAGCAGAAGCCACATTTTTCTGACTGTAAGCTTCACGTTGCCTCTTTAATATCTTGTCCCTATTTTGTGAATACCGTTCCCTCTCCCGTTGCCTCTTTAGTTCCAGAGCGTCTTCATTACTTTGGGACATGGACAGGGGTGTATGTGGTACATTTTGCTTGTCATTAGGCAGGGTTACTGAATTTTTTTTCTTTTCATTGGATTCACGCCGTCTTTGCTGAATATCATCTTTATATCGTGCATAATATTCTCTGTCCCTCTGTCTCTTCAATGTTTTAGGGTCTGTGTACATCCATACCGTTATTTAGCAGTACATCAAAATATCAGTCAGTAGGCATTGTTTGCTGACACTTACCCAAGGAGCTGGTGTTGCTTATATCCTGAAGAGGGGTGCGTCCCACATCACGATTCGGAGATGCCATCCTAGAAGCTTATCCAGGGAACAGTACAACAACAATAGTGTTCATATGAATATGCATGGCATTAATTAAATAAACAGGTTTTCCTTTTTTCCGATAATATTTTAAGCAGTGACGGTGGTGTTTGATGAAACAAGTGTTTTTTCAAAGAATAGGATATCTCGGGTAATAAGCTTGATTCTCTATCGTTTTCTATCAATTTGAGGGTAAAGGGATGCCTTGCGTCCGTAAGATTATTTATGTTTACCCTAACACAGTCTTAAGATAATGATTCTGGTTTTGTAGTGCTCAAAACTTTGGAACCGTTTAAGATATAGCTGAAAAGACACGGGTTGCATTGTTTATTGCCGTTGATGAAGTTCACTGTGTTTCTAAATGGGGTATGGATTTGACCTTGTCTCAGCTTGCGGGAAGGCGATGGCCCGGCTGGGAGGTACGGCGCTGTCAAGGACGGCGGTGATGGTGTAGCCACCGGCGTGTGACACGGTGACAGGGAGACCTGGACGATGCAGCCGCCGGCGTTTGAGGCGGTGGCAGGGGGTGCGGCGACGGTGGTGCGGACAGCGTGTGACGCGGTGGCAGCGAGTGCGCCGTCCAGGGAGGCGGCGACGGTGCTGCCGACGACGTGTGATGCGGTGGCAGCAAGTGCGCCCTCGAGGGAGGCGGCGACGGTGCTGCCAACGACGTCTGATGCGGTGGCAGCGAATGCGCCTTCCAGGGAGGCGGCGATGTTGCCGACAGCGTGCGAGGGTGTGGCAGCGAGCGCGCCGTCCAGGGAGGCGGCGACGATGTGGGGGCGGCCTGCAAGGTAGCGGGGACGCGTTCCCTCGACTGGAGGGAGGCCGGGACGCCGGCGGCAGCAATCCAAAGCAGGAAGGAGGTGTCTATGGGAGGGATCGTGGGAATGAGTTAGTTTCCTTTTTGTTTAGCGATCATGACGGGACGAACGGGCGTGGCTTTCGTATTTTTCTCTGCGGGCAGAGTGCGTCCGTCATCGTAAATTGGTAAGTGCACCAGAGAGATTTGATTAGGCCAATGAAAGTTGTTAGCTTGGTGGGCCTGATCGTTGGGTTGTAGTTAGTTGTAGTACATCCATGTACGTTCTGGGGTGACTTTAGAGGAATTCATGTTTGCTCTTTTATAAGTAATAATAGAGATAGAGATTACCTGACCTTTATGTCCCAAATTTGATTGCCCTTGGCCGCAGCCGTTAAGCCGTACCCGGCTAGCAGCGGCCGCTCCCTTTGCCTCCATCTCCGACTATCAGCGTGTTCAGAGATTAGACCAAAAGAAAACGAAACGTCCACTGCGGCCGTGCCTCGGTGCGTGCTTTGTTTCTCTTCAAATGCGTACTTGCTGGAGGCCCAGACTTGAACGTGGGTGTATAGTATAGATGGGCCTCTTTCTTTTTTTCTATCTTCTCTTATATATACATGTATATCAACTATGGGCCCCAAATTTGGCTGGGCCCCGGGCCGTCGCACCTATTGCCCCGGCCGAGCCGGCCCCGGGGACATTGCAACCAGAAGGAAACATGTAATTATCGGCCATAACACCATACGTTATGAACAAGCAAGGTGGACCTCATAATAACACAGCGAGACATACGTCATTATATAATCAGACATTTTTAGCAAGTACCAAGTAGTACCATTGTGGTACTACACAACACTTGATAAATCTTGATTCATCCCGGTGCTACAAACGATGAGCAATCTTCTAATCATCGGCCTAGCAATGAAAACAACAAGCATCACGCTTGTTCTTGATCATCCATTGCCCATCGAAAACTGGTACAAAAAACCTTGCCTCTTGTAACCATGAACAGTAAATCCAGTTCACTGATATGCAATCAATTTGTCATCCATTCGAAACCTGGCTACCAAATTGAACTACCACAACACCGAATTCCCCCAAAGCATTACCGCAGTCTAAAATCTCGACGTCTTGCTAGTAATCTACAAATAAAATCCTACCTAAGCATTTACCTTCACATATGTACAATTCATTTCATCTAAATAACTAACACTGCATATTTACGTGTAGATCTATGAAGGAAAAAACATCATAGCAGGTAGGAGTAGGACTTCCCATCATTGGCAAGGGCCAATGGAGGTCGAGATTGTCGGCCTTGTGAGAACCATGGTCCCAATGATTCTTTGTTCGCATTGGCCGCGACCACTCTCATTGGGAAGAATATGAAGATGTCTGGGGAATGGCCCCCAATATACCAAAGATAGAGGAACAAGTAGGTGACAGGATGACTGTACTACGGCCTTGGCCGGCTGAGCAATCGTTGGAACGTGGCCGGCTGTGCTATCATATGGCCAGCTGTGGAATCCTCATGGCCGGCTTGAGATGGTTGGTAGAGCTCCGTCATCCGTGTTGAGAAGTCTATGCTCGGGCCACATCCCGTCTGACACATGGAACTATGTGTGATCATGCCGCATGCGGCTCCATACGTGATGATGGACCAGACGGCGTGGGTGACACATGGCTACGAGGTTCACAGTGACCCTAGGCCATGTAGCACACATGTCCCTATCCCTATCAGCAGAGACCAGACGTCAAGATAGGGCACCTGATGGGCCCTGGGACGCCTCGGGATGGAGAACCGGAGCCAGACAAGCCGGCTTTCCCAATACCATTACAGTTTTCTCCTGTGTAACATAGTGGTTGTATATAAGGCCTAGTAGCACCCCCTTCGGGGGATCGATATCACTCTCATTCACATCCCGCTACTTGGAGGAACAAGGTCTTCTCCTACCTCTTGCAGCCGGACACAACTCAAGGTGCACCATTGTAGCTCTCATAAGGCCATAACATCACATGATCCTAATGTTCAGACTTTATCATGATTGTATGTCTTGTAGGTATGTCTCTCTATATTCGCAAGGCCAACAATACAAGAGCAAATAATGAGAGTACTAGGAATGGTGATAAATCCATCCTGCACCCAGGTCATTACTTTGTACATGGTTGATGGAATCTCACATTTAACACTTTGTCAACCTCACAAGTTTGACAAAAAAATTTGTTGATATTGAACTATTGTTCATTCCCATTTAATACATTAAAAAACTTCTATCGATTCTTAGGTCATCAACTTGATAACGAACTACATTGTTAGAGTCCAATGTTGTTTTCTTTGTGTCGACTTGTCGAGAAAGCACACTTGTTGGAGACGATATTATTGGTGTCCATACTACGAGCCATTACATGCACTAGTTGAGACTGGGACTTAGAGAGTTGAGCTAATCCTATTGATGCTTCATTTTTATTGCTATTTTGACTTAGGATTTGGGTCATTAGTTGGATCAGTTGAACATGTTCTGCCAATAATGGATGTACTCCGGGTAGCATCTCGTCATTGTTCTCGTTGTTGACGCATCTCGAAGGATCCATATGTTGAGTTTAGAGTGTATGAGAATAAAAGAGAATAGATAGAAAAGGTCTAGGGATTTCCTACCAAAACAAAGCAGATAAAGGTAATTCGTCGAACAACAATCATCTAGTTGGTCATACCACAATTTGGTAAGATCAATATGTTATTACGATATCGTTGGTCAATAAAATAGAACTACTGGTGGTCTCATCTATTCCTATCTCGAGTGCTTCAACTTCCTCTCTTTTACTTCTTCGACCTTCCTTCTGGGTATCGTGAAGTCTGGATCAGATTCTTTCTTCAAGTTCTTCATTGGTCTTCAATGTAGTGAATCCTGATAATTTGAGGAATAACATCTGAAGCATCGGTCTTCACGCTTCAGTGTCTTGGGCATCAGTAGTCCTTTCTTGATGGTTTTAATGGGGTAGATCATCTAATGAAAGAGGAAAATATTTTTGATGATGAGGTAGGTGAGAATACTAGAAGTTCATAAAGCAAGCATATTTTTAATAGAAGTAGGATTAGATAAAATTTTCATCCTAGGTTCTTCCTATTTTTGAATCCAATCCTAGGGTCATGATCCTACAGTGAACACAATGATCTTATACCATCTGTAGTGACCTCACCCGGTAGGGTGCCAATCCCTGTGATTATTGTGCTAGTTCCTGGATCAGTCGATAACACATACAGTTTAAGATGTAATATCAAGAAAAAAGGTTATTATATTACATCGCATGATCCAGAAATTTACATAATAAAGTTTACAAGTTGCATAGCACAAGGCTAGCTCAACATCAGAGTTTACAACGAATAAATAAAGACAACATGGAGTCCTTCATCTTCATGTGCCATAGGCAAGCGTGTTGAGAATAGACTCGTAACCCTAATCATCAAAACTCACTTAGTGAAATCTGCAAGAGGTAAAGCTACAACCACAAAGGGTCAATACATTTGAATTGTATTGGCAAGATGCCACTTTTGTATACACAAATGGAATCTAATATTTACATGCATATCTGGCTTGGTGGAGTTTAGTCTCATTTGCTAACTTGTTGAAAAGATTTTCATATTATTAGAAACAACACTAAGGACACACTGGATCACCCAGGTGCTCCTAAGTAATTCTAAGGACTCATTGGATCACCCAAGATTCCCCTACCCATTGTAGCATGCATCAAATTTTAATTAGAAATTGGGATGATGAGATTCTTGAACTGCTTCAGAGTCTTGATGCTCAGAATTTTCCGTAACCAGGGATGCGGCTAAAAACTTGGTTTACGCACTTTGTAGAGGTTTTAGACTTTACCCGCACGACTCAGTCAGCCCTTTTCGCCATGATGCTCATTTTGCTCAAATGGTCGAGAGAAGACTAAGACGCGACTATTTTCAGAAGTAGGAACCCAATCCCTCTTGATGGACCCGTAGCAACGTGCACAACTACATTTGTTGGTCATGTTGGGACGGTTCCTACAACCTACTTATTCAAGACAGAGCCCATATGGCATGCGACTATATAATAAGCTTCTCAACTTGAACGGCTCCAATCTCTTTGTTCCAGGGTGGCCGTCCACAAGTGAGATACACTCGTCCCCCATAGACATGGCTCCGATATAACCACTTAACATAAAACAAGCAAAGCCAATTTCACCCAGGTGATTCATTCATTAAGTTGTTTTTCTTAGAGAAAATCATAACTTTGACCTCACTGAAAATGTTATGAGATCCCATCCATGTATCTAAGCCTAACTAGTAGAAAACAAGGCTTTGGTTTTTGGCTCCAAAGAGCATTAGCACCGGTTGTGCTACGAACCCAGACTAAAGGTTGCATTAGCATCGGTTCGTGCGGCCAGGACGTCGCAGTGGACCAGCAGAGCTTTAGCACCAGTTCGTGCGGGATCTTTAGCACCGGTTCGTGACACGAACCGGTGCTAAAGGTTTGTCGCCGAGCACTTGTGATAAGTTGCAAACGTATCTATAAGTTTTGATGCTCCATGCTTGTTTTGCACCAATTGCTATATGTTTTGTTTACACTTCGTGGCATTTTTATGCATTTTCTGGAACTAACCTATTAACAAGATGCCACAGTGTAATATCCCAGGTTTAGAGGCTACAAAAAGAGAGAATAGAGATGTGTGCATTGCATTCATGCATAGAAAATCCGGGAAATTTTCGCGCTTTCAAATAAAACCTGTCACAGTAACTGAAGTTTCACTGGACTTGCTGGAATTGAATTAGATCATCAAGTTCAACGCTATAATCTTCATTGTGATCTGTACTAAAACCTTATTTTGGGTAGAGATGATTTGATCTATGGATTTGATGTCTACGCACGCTTCTACTCCTGTAGACAGTGTTGGGCCTCCAAGAGCAGAGGTTTGTAGAACAGCAGCAAGTTTCCCTTAAGTGAACCACCCAAGGTTTATCGAACTCAGGGAGGTAGAGGTCGAGGATATTCCTCTCAAGCAACCCTGCAATTAAGATACAAGAAGTCTCTTGTGTCCCCAACACACCTAATACACTTGTCAGATGTATAGGTGCACTAGTTCGGCGAAGAGATAGTAAAACGCAGGTGGTATAGATGTTGGTAAACGGTAATTGCGATCTGAAGTAAATATTGCAGGAAGTAAAGATGCAGTAAAATAATAAATAAGCGATGTTTGCAGTATTTGGAAACAAGGCCTAGGGATCCTACTTTCACTAGTGGACACTAGACTATTTTACCATCTAAGATTTGTCTTTTTTGCACAAGGCATGAAACATATCGGTTTTTGCTGAAACAACTTTGTAAACATATAACATGTCAAAGTATACACAAGGAATTTTTATTTGTATTTAACATTTTTAAATATATTTAATATGCGTTTCAAATAAAGGGTGCATATGCACCCGGGTGTATATTATTTGAATTACTATGGTCTTTACACTGTTGTGAAAGTTGAATTTGTGGCTGTTGAATAGTCCTTGCCTTCCAAACACATAAATCAATGGGGAGTATTGATAAGCAAGGGGATTATCAAGTGTTTTCGACGACAAAAGTGTTATCACCCAAATGACCTTAAGAAAATACTCCTAAATATTCTCTAATACACCTTTGCCAAACAAGAGGCACGAACCTGTGTGGTATTTTAATTAAAGGGAACACATTGAATGTTTCAAGTTTCAAGAATGTTTCAATACTGTAAAAGAATGTTTCAAGTTTCACCCTAGCTCACAATTGGGTGATTGTGAGGTACAACATTTTTTAGCATACTTTTTTAAACAAGAGGCTCGAGATGAGCCTGGCTTTGAAATAACGAAGCCTTCAACTGGCAAGGTAGTACACAAGGCCACAAACCATAGCACAACACAACACAACACAATACCACACCACACGACACGACACAACATAAACGTTCCAGCAAAAACACACAACAGATACAAGGTGCTGACATAGCTAGACCCCGGGTCGTCTCCTCTAGGCGACTCAGGGGCGGAACCCTAACCCTCTGCCGCCGCCCTCCCCATCCCTCTCCCCTCTCCTTGCCGTCCCCTGAGGCTGCCGCCGGCGAAGCCTGGCACAGCCGGGGATGGGGGCGGCGGGGATCTGCGCGCGGTCCCCTGGTGCGGCGGTATGGAGGCACGCCTCTGATGACCCACAAGTATAGGGGATCGCAACAGTCTTCGAGGGAAGTAAAACCCAATTTATTGATTCGACACAAGGGGAGACAAAGAATACTTGAAAGCCTTAACAGCGGAGTTGTCAATTCAGCTCGATGACCCACAAGTATAGGGATCGCGGTCACTTTCGAGGGAAGTAAAACCCAATTTATTGATTCGACACAAGGGGAGACAAAGAATACTTCGGTGCCTACGCCGGAGTTGTCAATCTCACTCGCACTGTCGTACTTGCTCTCGCAAGAGTTTATCAAGAGGTCAGCTT
>NC_061510.1:29497784-29527709 GCF_022539505.1 Lolium rigidum | reverse complement strand
TCCACGCTGGGGGATGGTCCCGGTACCTGGCGGCGCGGCCCTCTCCTCCTCCCTTCCTCGCCTCGGCCTCGCCGGGCGGGCGGTGATTGGGGTGGATCTCGTGTTGCTCCCTCCAAGCGGCGCGGTCCTCCCCTCCTCCCTTCCTCGCCTCGACCTTGCCGGGCGGGCGATGATGGGGGCGGATCTTGTGCTCCTCATCCTCCAGGTTTGGGATCACGGAACCAAGGGCGGCGGCCCTGGGTGGCGGGGAGGATGTCGACCTGGTGGCGAGTGGCAGGCGTCTGGTGCTGCTGACCGTGGCACCGCGGTGGTGGTCTTCTCTTTCGCCGGAGGAGATCGGCTAGTTGTGTGGCTAGCCTTGGTGGATCTCGCGATCCGTCGCCTAGCTCCCAATGGCGAGGCTCAGCTGCCGGTGAAAGCCGGCCTGGACTTCGGTCATGGCGGATGATGGCGACGCTGTTCCTCGTTACCTTGTTGAAAGCATTGTCTATGCAGTCTGCGTTCTTCGCATGGGCTGCTCCAGGGGAAACCCTAGACCCGGGTCTCCCGGATCGGACGATGGCGGCGCGCAACACCGTTCTACCTGTTGGGGGCATCGTTTTTGGAGCAGACAACGGATGGTGGTGGTGCTGAGGTGGAGTGGTGTGCTTTTGCTGTGTCAGCGTTGTCGAGTCGCTGCGGCATGGTGCAGTGGTGTCTCGGAGACGGATGCAGTGTGATGGACACGCGCAGGATGGTGGAGTCGTCTGACGTCGTGGTGGCATCGATGGTAGGCCTGGTATGGCCAATGCGATGATCTCTTTTGAAGATGGAGTCGAGGAAGACGGCGGTAGCAACTTCTATGGCGTGTGTGTTGGAGTGCGCTGAGAGTCTGCTTGACTGGAATATGCTTCTCATCTGCTATTGGGCGGCCTGGGAAGACATTTGGTTTTTTGATGATGTGAGTTGGTGAATTGTCACACCCCCTTCATCCCTCTGTAGGTTTAGCGAAGTGGCTTCGAGTTTGATCTTTTGTATTGCTCTTATAAGGTGTTGTGAATAATCTAATAAAAAACCGTGTACATCTCTTGGATGTTGAAGCTAGAGTGATATTTCCTCCATTTGAAAGGAAAAAAAGAATACAAGGTGCTGATAAACAGCTTACAACATCAGAGACAACAACGAACAAAGAACCAGCTTGTAGTTGTTGATGCTCTCGATTGCGACCGAAGCACCATGGGAGGACGAAGACAAGTTCGACAAGTAAAGAGAAGAGGTATATAGTTCCACAAATAACTCCGACGATTATTTGTCCATCTCATCATCCCCTAACTGCTAAAACTAAATGCAAAATTCACGGTCGATTATCTACTAGTAGTAGACTAGCTAATGTAGTGGATCTTCGCCCGAATGACTAGCACTTGTCAGGCTCGGTCTCACGTGACATCTCCTCCAAGGACTTGCCCTTGGGCTCGGGGACCAAGAACGTGAGCATAAACCCCATCAAGCTGCATCCGGCGAGCACGAAGAGCGAGTTGCGCACGCCGATACCAGGCAAGTAGCCATGGGCCGTCTTGGCCGGGTCCGGGCTCTGGGCCAGGTACAAGAACCCGAAGGACCCGATGATGGCGCCCACCTTCCCCGACGCCGCCGATATGCCGTGGCATGTCGCGCGGAGCCTCGCCGGGTAGATCTCCGCCGGCACGATGAACGTGGTCGCGTTTGGCCCGAAGTTGGCGAAGAAGAACGTGAGCGCGTACATGGCGACGAACCCCGCCTGGTGGCCCTTCCCCGTCCAGTAGTCGTATGGCACTGCCAGACCCAGCATGAAGCCCGTCATCATGAAGAACCCCATGGCCTGGATCTTGAACCGGCCGACGGAGTCGATGAAGGCCACCGTGAACCAGTACCCCGGCACGGTGCCGCACAGCGCGATCAGGGTCTGGGCACGCGCGATGTGGTACAGCTCGTCCAGCGCGCTCATCGTCGCCGCCGCCGGGATCCACCCGATCGCGCTGAAGATGTCCTTCTGGAACAGGTTCTGCGAGTAGTAGGCGATGTCCAGGAGGAGCCACGTCGACGCCGTGCCCACGAGGTGGAGCCCGTGCCGCCTCACGAACTCCCCGGAGAAGAGGCCGAACGACGGCGACGCGCGGGACTTGTGCGCCACCTCCAGATCGCCGGCCTGCTCCTTTGTGATCTCTACCTGGAGCACCTTGGACATGTCAGCCGCGGCGCGCTCGGCGTTCTTGGCGATGAGGGCCGTGTACCGCGCCGTCTCCGGCATCTTCATGCGCCAGTAGAAGGTGAGAGCCGCGGGGAGCGCGCCGAGCATGAGGACGATGCGCCACACGTAGTCGGCCTCAGCCGGGGTGGACGCCGCCGGGTTCACGGCGTACGGCGGCGCCGGAAACCGGTTCTTGAACAGCGCGGTGACCCCGATCGCCACGGCGCCGCCGGCGAGGATGCCGAACCCCTGCATCGCGAACACGGCGGCGATGAACGCGCCGCGCGTGCGCTTGTTGGCGTACTCAGACATGATGGTGGCGGAGAGCGGGTAGTCGCCGCCGATGCCGAAGCCGAGCCAGAACCGGAAGAAGCAGAGCGTGGCCATGACGGTCGTGGGCGTGTGGCTGAACGACAGCCCGGACGCCACGGAGCAGATGATCATCAGAAGCAGCGTCATGCCGTACACGCTCTTCCGGCCGACCTTGTCGCCGAGCCACCCGAAGAAGAGCTGCCCGGAGAGCGTGCCGACGAACGCCACGCCGTTGACGGCGGCCGCGACGGTCGGTGGCAGGCTGCCAGGGTGGGGCGACCCTGGCACGGTGTAGTAGACTCGGCCGATCAGCTTGGTGACGAGGGAGATGCAGAAGAGGTCGTAGGCATCTGTGAAGAAGCCCATGCCGGCGACCACGATCGCCGTGAAGTGGTACCACTGCGTCTTGGCGCCGTCGAGCGCCGAGAGCACGTGGACTTGGTCGCCCGCCATTGCGCGCCAAGCTCCGGTAGGTACGTGTGCGCGTGTCCCAGTGCTCGCGAGTTCCGCCGCCGCGATGTTGGAATGTATTGGAGGTTTTGTTGCGATCGGAGTGAACTGAGGGAGAAGGCACAAGTGTCGTTCGATCTGTTATGTATATGCGGAGAGGTGAGAATATTCCAGACTTCATTCCTTGGAAGCCCAACTTCTTATTCCTGCTTAACCGTTCCTTCTTCTCGGCGGTAAAACTTCGATGGGCTCAGGCTCTCCCGTGCCCGTGCAGCTCGCATGCATGCCCGTGCACAATCAGCATATCCCTTTAGGAGCATGTCTAACAGATCCCTATTTTTCTGCCGTAAAACGTGAGTAGAGGGTCCTATATTCACTTTCCACCGGTCGAAAACTCGTGATGGCTCGGACGAGTTTCCAACCCCTCAAAATAGGGTTTTAAACAACAATTTCAGACAACTATTTGATCAAACATAGCACATCCAAAACATGTGATGCATAATTCATAGTTTTAACATCACAACGCGGTCAACGCGTTCATAGCCAATGTTCAAGCCACCACCAACACCATCAATGCGATCAACCATCAACGAGTCCATCGCCAGCGCCGCCACCACTCGCCGGAGACTCACCTCGAGGAGTCGACGCACCAACATCTCTTGCAGCACGAGCTTGACGCGCGAGCATCTTCCTCGCCATGATGTCTGCCTTGGTCTCCTTCCACCACGCCAGCTGATCCTTGTCCATGTCCTCGCTGCGCATCATCATGATCTCCCTCTCCTCGGCCAAGAGCTCCTTCATGGCCTTGGTTTCTTTGTGCGAGCATCCTCGATTCCAGTTCGGCCTTCACCTTGGCATCTTCCCGCCTTGTTTCCACCTTGGCAAGCTTCACCTCCTTCTTCTCGGTGATGAGGAGCTTGGTATCCAATGTCTTCATCGTCAATATCTCATTGGACTTCATGAGTTGATCCAACTTCTCCTTGAAGCTAGATGCTTCGCCTTCTACCTTCATCCTCTCCTTGGCTTTCTTGGAGCCCTCGGGCTTGCCTTTGTTTCTCGCACTCATGTCCTCCGTTTCATCATCCATGCTAAGCATTGCTTCCTTCTTGCACTTTGGTTCACTGTCCCTCAACTTCCACTTAGGAAGATGTTGAAGCAAGGAAAAGCAATGTTGGAACTGAAATTCCTTGTTCTTGGAGCCGGCCATGTCTTTGTACCTCAGTTGAGCATACTTGGGTTGCACAACAATAATATTAATGTGATGTTTGCACATCATCAACACATAGTATGGACATCAACAAAGTTGGAAAACTTACATAGTCCTCCGGCACGCATCCGCTAGGGGGGTTGTCGGCCACTTGGTCCATTGCAACACTCCAACGAGAACAAGCTGGTTTGATGGTGTTCCACCGGCCTTCAAGGGAGCGGTAGGATCTGTCGGCCATACTCTTGGTGCGAGGCTTCAGCTGGTGGTAGAGATCCTCGATGCGCTACCAATAGCGCTTGCCGGCTTGATCCACTCCGGTGCACGCATCCATCCCTACCCTACCCCAAGCACGGACCAAGGTCACGTCTTCAATCTCGGTGTAGTTCGAGGTGCGTGGCTTCGGCGCGGAAGAACCGGCGGCAGCTGGATCAACCTCAAGCACCTCCTCGTCATCGACCGTTTCGTCACCCTCACCATCCTCCTCCTCGGCATAATCATCAATCCCTTCGACATTGTCCTCCCCATCGAACGCATCGATGCAGGCGTCCAAGTCCACCGAGGAATCGTTGAGCATGTCCATGTACGATGTTGTGGACTCAACATCGAACACCTTGTCAACGTCCATGGAGGGTGGCGGCGGCGCGGGCGTCGCCGCGGACGGAACGGAGGGAGGAGGGGTTGTGGCCTTGGAGGGCGGTGGAGGAGCAAGGCCGATGCGACTGATTGCCTTTGTCTTCACCTTGCTCGGCGGGGCACCCCTCGGCCGGCCGCCTTCGTCTTCGTCCTGCCCCCCTTCTTGGAAGCTCCAGCAGTCATGGCCGGCGGAGCTGCGGCCGCCGCAGGGGCTTCGAAGAACTGCTTCGGGATCGGGATTGTGGAGGAGATCATGGCCGACACATCGCCGGCGTTTGGCGGACCTCCGACGGAGATATCAACCACCGCGGGTGAAGGTGGTGCACCGTCGGCGGTCGGCAGGGCTTGCGGGGGATTCATGGCAGCGAGATCTGGCCACGTCGTTGCCGGGAAGGGCGGGGCGAAAGAGATCGGGTGGCGGCGGCGGTTGGGTTTCGCTGAAACCCTTCACGCGCAGTGGAGGGGAGAATGGTGGTTTGGCCCTGTATTCCCCTTCCCACCACGCACAAGTAGGGGGCGAAGAGCCGCCCCGTAGCCAAAACTGAAAAAAATCGATACGGATGGCTGATTTACGGGATCTGCTAGACGGTCGGGTAGAGCTCTACCCCGTATATCGGCGGTTATTTTACGGCGTTGGGCGGGGATCTGTTAGACATGATCTTATACTCCCTCAGTTTCTGATAACTTTGATAACTTCCATGTGACGGAGGGAGTAGTATTATTCTGTCTTGTATATAGGGTTTAGGACTTACGACACATTTTTTGATGCTCGAAAAATAATAATTCATAGTCTGTTTTCTTTAGATAAAAGAAAATTTCGGATGCACGTTTTTTCTTCTTCTTTTGAACAGGAACGCCCGTAGCCATACTTTAATTGTATTCATATATACCTAGCGGCCACCGGAGATTGGAAATAGGTTTCAATGAAGTTTCATTGAAATTCAGAATTTCTGTGATTTCGGTATACACCAAAATAATTACCTTTTGGTCAACAAAAGTAAGATATTTAAGTTGTATAGATGAACGCAAATAAATGACAAAACATTTTTCAAAATTTTACCCCGCAATAGAATATCTCCAACACCCATGTGCAATTAAGTTTCATTGAAATTCAGAATTTCTGTGATTTCGGTATACTTTAATTGTATTCATATATACCTAGCGGCCACCGGAGATTGGAAATAGGTTTCAATGAAGTTTCATTGAAATTCAGAATTTCTGTGATTTCGGTATACACCAAAACAATTACCTTTTGGTCAACAAAAGTAAGATATTTAAGTTGTATAGATGAACGCAAATAAATGACAAAACATTTTTCAAAATTTTACCCCGCAATAGAATATCTCCAACACCCATGTGCAATGAAGTTTCATTGAAATTCAGAATTTCTGTGATTTCGGTATACTTTAATTGTATTCATATATACCTAGCGGCCACCGGAGATTGGAAAAAGGTTTCAATGAACTTCATTGAAATTCAGAATTTCTGTGATTTCGGTATACACCAAAATAATTACCCTTTGGTCAACAAAAGTAAGATATTTAAGTTGTATAGATGAACGCAAATAAATGACAAAACATTTTTCAAAATTTTACCCCGCAATAGAATATCTCCAACACCCATGTGCAATGAACTATTTACATAGGATTATGTCTTCATACTTCAAACATGCTACTCCCTCGATTCATAAATAAGCACCCGAAACGGAACAAACGGACTAGCTTCACATCAGGCATATGCAATGGTTGATAAGATTATGTTATCTTACATGTTGCAAATGGGGAAATTTAAACTTCTATCCGAGGAAGGCGTATGGCAGGAGTTTACCATGGTGCCCCAGTTATATATAACCGGCATGATTAGGTTAGGGCATAACCTTCCTAGTATACACGGGAACTAGTCCTCGAACAGGATGGTAGCAGCCCCTGGTAGTCCGTGACGCGCTCCCGCGAGGTCGCGTATTCGAGTCCCAGACTCCGCGAGTTAGCGCCTATAGCTCGGTCTATCTTAATAAAAAAAATACCGTAGGGGTTCCTCCCCCTGCTAGTACTCGTTTTTTCTTCCTAATATACACGTTATCTAATATTGGTCATTGGGACCTTGAGAAAGGCCGGTGAGCATGTGGAACTGCGGTAGGATGATGCCTAGCTGCCCGCCACCATTAATCAATCGCCATTGCGAGAAAAAACAGAGCAACGTGGGTTACTTGCATGGTCAGGGATGAACAAAAGCACCTTCCACGTCAGCAAACCGGTATGCAAAACAGCTAACAATTGGATTAGGGAGGTGTTTTGGAACATGGGTGTATATGCTCCCTATATTTTGAAATGCATCTTATGTACATTTTCAATTTCAAAAAAATTGAAACAAAAAATTTGTACGTACATCTTCACGTGCTACACGCTCACAAAGTCGTTTCATAAGAAATCGACTTATCATATGACGTGTGTAAAAAAGACAAAATTCAGTGCTAAAAATAATGCTTTTCACAAGATAAAATTTCTCCTTTTTACATAGACCACAAAAAATATTGGTTTTTCGTGAAACTTGGTGAATGCACATACATTATGGAGACGTACATGTAGAATTTTTCATCCAAATTTTTTGACATTTCGAAATATGTCTTTTTGGTAGAGGAAGCATACGCACCCGGGAGCCGAATTGAATTTCCGCAAATCAACGATACTAATTACATAGTAGTACTATATAGTCAAGATTTTGTTACTCATTTTTTTCTGTTAATATTCATCTTTGAATACGTGTGCATCTTATTTATCAAAACGGGATAGTATCTAGAAGAACAGGCGAACGTGGTAATTAACTCTTTAATTTATCCTTCGGCCACTCAAATGGGAAATTAAGGCGTCGTTGTGTTAGGTTGCTAGCTTGCAGCGCAAAATAGCAAACGCGTCACACCCAGCCACTGTCATGCTCAGGGATGGAGACAAGGGGGGACGAGGGGGGCGCAGCCCCCCTATGCTCAGGATTATCCTTTGAACATAAGCAATGTCAGCTCTTTATTTATGTGATTTTAGCTCTGCCTCTCATACTAATATTGCCCTCTTATACTTGAAACCGAAAAGAACGAGAGTGCTTGAAACGAGCTTCGATTGAGAGCAAAAATGGCGGTTGGGGAAAATTTCGTGCCATCCCGAGTTGAACAGAAAGCGATCCAATCTAACTCACGAGGCTTAAACATCTCTATACTATAAGTACTATTTGCATGTATGCGGCTGGTAGTGCTCAAAGCCGAGCTCCCTTTGCACCGATTTAGAGATGCGTGCTTGTGACGAGTTCCGCGTCCGAGGTAAAGATTTATCGAAATTAAACATACACCGATGAGGGTGCGTGCACGAAGACACTGTGGCTAGAATTGGGTCTCACGGCACCAAGGCAATTTTGGCCTTCTTCGTAAATGCTTCTGCGATCTAACTCGGTGGCCTAGTGTCTCTATCGCTTTATAGAAGAGCAAGACAGGATGAATGAGCCAGTCAAAGTTTGACACGAATCGTACATTGATCGCCGGCTATATAAACTGTCTTCTTCACCTGTCTTCGTAGTAGCATCCTCTTGTCTCAAGGCTCTGTATTCCGAATTTCTGATAAATCCCTAGAGTAGGTTTGTTGAGCCAATTGCTTCGTCCAATATGCTGTTTTCCCTTTCTTTTTTATATATTGTAGTAATTTTTGTTCTTTTTCACTTACAGCCAGGCCCTGGTGCAGAGTGCTCTTCTTGCGCAATGGCCACCCCCGCAGTTTAGAGCATCTCCAGCCGTCTTCCCGATGAGGTTCTCAGCGGCTCTTTTTCACATCCGGACGGCGATATTCGGCCCAGCCGCACCCCCGGCTTCTCGTTTTTTCCTGGATTTGGCTTTTAATCCATCCGGAGAGCCCAGGCCATCTCTGGCCCTCCGGGGTGCGCTCGGGGACTCCAGACGAAAGAAAGTGGGGACGGGCCCACTCTGTCGGCGAGAGAGCACACGGACCCCACCACTTTCTCGACGCAAATCCCCCCTTCCCTCTTGTTGCTCTGTCGCTGCCGGCACCACCCCTCGCCAATCCGCCGGCCGGTTGCGTGAACTCCGCCGTCCCTCCACCCATCAACCTATATTCCAGCGTCTGTTTTGCCCTCTGCATATATTCCACCGTCGGGCAACTCCCTCGCGTCGCGCTTCGTCGACAAGCCCGGCAGGTGTTCGTCCAATTGTCTAGCCAGACATCGACTCCAACGAGGAGGAGGAGGAGAAGATGTTCGCCGAGCTTTTTGAAGAAGAAATGGCAGCCGCCGCCCAAGACGAGGAGCACATGTTGATCCTAACTTGCATGTCCGGCTTGTACGCCGAGACGGCCATTGGTCGCTGTGGTGGGTCGGCACCAGGTTGCCGGAATTGCAAGCCGAGGCAGCGAATGGAGTGCTAGTGCATGCTCTACGCCGACTACTTCGCCGACGACCCATTGCACGGTGAGACTGCTTTTAGGCGTCGTTTCAGGATGAGCCGAAAGCTCTTCCTGAGAATTGTGTATGCCCTTCGAGAGTACGACTCCTATTTCAGATGCAAGTTGGATTGCACCGGCATGGCAGAGTTTTCTGCCCTCCAAAAGTGCACGGTGGCTATGCGGATGCTGGCATATGGAGCTCCTGATAATTCTGCCAATGACTATCTTCAGATGACGGAGTCCATCGTCCTTGATTGTTTCTACCGGTTCTGCAGGGCGGTGATATCAGTGTTCGGAGACATCTACTTGAGATCACTCACTGTCGAAGACACTGCTCAGATCCTCGCTTTCAATGAAGCTCGAGGATTTCCAGGGATGCTTGGAAGCATTGACTGCATGCATTGGAAATGAAAGAACTGTCTGTTTGCCTGGCAGGGAATGTACAAGGGTCACAAAAAGGTTGCAATGTGATACTTGAGGCAGTGGCTACCCATGGTCTCTGGATTTGACACTCCTTCTTTGATATGCTGGGATCCAACAACGATATCAACATTTTGCAGTGCTCCGATCTTCTCCAAGCTTGTTGAGGTTCATGCTCCCCCGGTTAACTTTGTGACCAATGGCCGGCAGTACAACAAGGGATACTATCTTGCAGACGGTATCTATCCAAAGTGGGCAACATTTGTGAATACTATCTCAAGCCCCGTCCTCCCGAAGGAGGTGGAGTTTGTCAAGGAACAAGAAGGTTGCCGAAAGGACGTCGACCGTGCATTTGGTGTCCTCCAACAGAGATTTGCTGTATTTCGGTTCCCCGCTTTGACTTGGTTCAAAGATCATATGTGCGAGGTGATGAACTGTTGTGTGTGCTTACACAACATGATTACCGAGAATGAGCAAAAGTATCCGGTTCCTCTGAGGGAACAAGCTGCACCATATGAAAGAGAGGGTCGTCTTGCACAGCCTAATCACCAGGTGCCGGCATCGTGGACTGCGTTCATCGCTATGTGTCAGGAGATTCGAGACTCCACAATGCATCAACAACTACAGGATGATCTGGTGGAGCACATATGGACGCTTCGAGGCAACACCAACTAATTTCCATTTGATTTGTTTGAAAACTTGTCAAATTATTTGCTTGTTTTGCTGAACTGTGACATTTGTAAAAATAAGCCAAATATTGGCAAAATTGATCAAATTCGCCGAACTGCGCTGGATATTTGGCAGCCAGGAAACGTTTATTTCTGAAAAACGCCGATCACCGGGCGTCTACCGGGGAGACGGCTGGAACTTCGGTGCTCCCCGATCGAAACTTTCACCCAATGCGGCGCTATTCGGCAGGCGGACGTCGATGCCGGCGTCGAGGCGCTCGCCAGCGCAGGTCGCCGTCAGCGCCAGGAAGGAGAGGAGGTAAGAGCATCTCCAGCCGTTGGCACTCCCCACGGCCAAATCCGTTTACAATTTGTGCTTCCCTCAAAAAGATTCCTGGGACATACGGAAGTACGGAACTGTTTACAATTTCTACTACTATAGGGCAACTGAATTACATGAAAGAAATTAAGGAACTTGGAGTAGTCTGTCTAACAATAAAAAATTTAGGACATTCCCCCACCAGAGATTATTTGCTGTTATTTGTTGCTTGTTCCAGCCCCTACAAACGATGGACCATGTAAACAAGACAAACCTAGGGACTGTGCAATCGTTAGAGGGCAAAACAAATGGAGTTCCACTATCATTTTGTCGAGAAGCTTAGCTGCATTCCAAATGTATGTTCATGTTTGCACACCTGATTGTATGGATGAAGTTAAAGTGTTTGCATCGTCTTTCAAGGAAATCGGTAGGAGAGTGTCATACTGTATTTTCTCCACTATATGTGTAAACAGAAAAATTTGTACATCAGGAAAAGTAAAAAGGAAAAAAAACAAAGAAAACTAGGGACTATATTGAAAGTTGTCTATTAATAGCTGGAAGTTGGTATAAGTTGTAACCGTAACAAATTAATCCTTGAATTACTTCTGACATCAATGTAAGTTAGGTTAGTGGCGATGAAATTATTGTGACAGACCCTATGGTGTTGTTCCAGGGCAGATACAGCATCATGCACAATAATGTTGACATTTCTGCACAAATATAATTCCAACAGGCAGCTGCTAAAGGGCATGTGAAGTAGTTGTTTGATGTGGATTCACACGATACTTAGTGTCATTTTACTATTTGATCTTTTTAGTTTCTTATTACAATTGTGGCCTTCCTTTTCATGATACATTGGCCAGCTTTGCTTGCATTGCTAAGTTTTTAGTTCCTTTGATCTGGAGTTCCAAGAAATACAACATGTGTTTCTTGTCTTAGTTTGCTTAATTGAAATGGTCTGGCTGGGATTATATTTTAACCATTAACTGTTCCAATTTCCTGAAATTTAGTTTCTGGCAGAATGATGTGTTCCTCAGATTCAATTGAGTGGTGTAGTAATGTTTGAACCCAATCTATTAAGAGGCATACGTCCAATTCAGTCTACAAATGCTGTCGTACAAAATAATTATCCTTTTTCATTGGATCACCTGTTTTGACTGTAGCCGTCATACTGGAATTTTCCTTTTATCAAACACTCTTTCCATAGCCTTTTCTATTAGGCTCTTTGAACTCGTTGAATAAACTCATTCAGTAGTATGTGTCAAGGGTTTTTATCTTTGAGTATAAAAATATTTGTATTTTTTCCTCTGTTGTTATTTCATGATTTCATTTTACTGTTGTCTATCATTTTCGTTTGATACCTTTTCATTAAGATGTTTGTGCACATACAGAATAGTTTTTTACACGACTGTAGTGCATTTCTGGTTTCTGTTGGACTTGGTATTTCGTGTAATTAAATACTGAACTATCTATTAAATTGTACATGTTTTCAGGATAAGCAAAGATCTAACTTATCGAGCCACATTATGTATTCTTTAGGTTCTCTTGCATCCATAGTATGTGTTTTATCAAGTGATTTTCTTAAAAGATTCAATTAGTAGAAGCTCTTTTCAAACTCTGATGAGTATGTTCCACATGACAGTATTTCAAAAAGTGATTGGTGATTTGGACTTCAGCTGGAGATTCAGAAAATTCAACATCAGAAACATTGCGCCACCAGTTAGATCACAAGGAAGAGGTATTGTAATTGTACTATCGAGATTGCAGTTGTTGAATTGTTTGACTCGTGGATAAGTCTGGGAATACTTTACAGGTGAATGCAGTTCAGTGTCAACCGTTTCAGCCACCGAGTGGATTTATAGAAAGCAGTATGCAGCTAGAATTTATATTGGAGGCACGGCGTATCAAGCTGAAGAATTTACCATCAAGTTGTCGCACAACCAGCTTCAAGATATTGTCACTCAGATTTTTCGAAGGAACGAAGGAAACGGAAAAAACAAGCTTGTTGTTTGTCTTGAACAAGTGGTAGAGAATGGAGTTCTAAGTGAATCAGCCTACAACCATGGAGATGCAAACGTTGAGGTGCGATTCTGCTTATCTTTTGGTAGTATTATTTGCACATTCAGAATAGTAGGTTCTAGCATGATCTGGGAATACTGTTGCAATGTTTGAAGTATGTACACACAATATATTACTCTCTACATTCAAATATGGATGGGCTCTCCCTGTTTGAAGGTTGAACCTTTCCTCTTAATCAAACGCCTGCTGGTTTGTTTGTCTTACCTTCGTACATTCAAACTGTTGCTGATTTATGAACAAATGGTAAGTGAAATTAAACATGCTTGTTTATAGATATTATATCAACTATGTTGACATCTATTCGTTGCTACTGTTTTTCAACATTCCAAGAGCTGAATTGCATTTCATGTTAATCTTATAGGACTTCCACCGGTATCGCATCGATGGATTTGAGAATGTACTCCCAGCTGGGTTTGAAAATGCTTGTGCTATGTTAAGAGAAGGGAATGTCCTCATTGGGAATATGCAAATCACCAAAGATTACTTCATATTAGGTCCCAATGATGTTTATGACATTCCACCTGATGCTATCTATGAGACCAACTCTTGGGGGCAGAAGATTTCACATTGCATGGTCATTGTTGGTTTTGGCGTGACACAGGATGGTAAAGGCTACTACGTGTTCCAGAACTCCTACGGACCTGATTGGGGATCGGGAGGTTATGGAAGAGTTTCTTCTGATAGCCTGAAATACCTCTATTCTGCAAGATTAGGAATGTAGTCTTGGTACTCATGATGTGAAAACTCCATTTGGATCCTTCTGGTGCTCTAGCTTTTTTTTCTAAAAAGCTCTACCTTGTGTATAATATCTTCCATCCATCTCCTGTAACACTTCATCATGAAATACATTTCGCGAAAGCATATTGGATCGCTTGGAGCCTTATTGTGATTTGCAAATGTGATATCAGCTTTGCACTGCGTGACTAGTTTGCCTTCATTATTGGTTGCTTTTTTGATCAATTTTGATCACAGCGTGCAGTTGTTTAATTGCATTCCCTTCTTTCTACTGTACTTGTTTTTGTCACTATGCTTCTAATTTTCTGATGGAAGGTTTACTGCTAAGGCAGTTTGTGTGAAAAATCTGAAGAACCTTCGCCAGACATGTTCGGCAGATAACAATCTGTAAACAGTTTTATCTTTTCCTTCTCCCTTTCCCTAATATTAGGCATTTCAAAAAGATGGCATAAACACAAAGTTGGTTAGAGTAAGAGACAGAAGCTTTCCTGGATTGCTGATCCAACTGTTTGATATTGTTACTGTTCTTGTGAACTGCCAAGGAGTCATCCCATGGCATCGTTTCAAATTCAAAACTAATATCGAATGAACATTGTTTGTGAGGCACTGTCATTAGCAGCGAAGCGCCACACATCACATTAAGGATTCACATGCATCATCCAACATTTTTGACCCGACTGCCAATACGCAGGACACTTTCTTTGGGCCTAACTGGCATGAACCATGAAGAATTAACATAAAACCTCTAGTACTCACTTGGAAGAAGTTGTCATCACACCAAGTTATAAAATGACCGCAAGAAGAGTACCAAACAATATTTAAAAAACATAATTCATGTTCAACATTTAAGCTCTAGCTAGCACTTTGTTGCTCACATAAATTAAACGCTGTTTCCTCTAGGAGCCCATGATGCAATCCAGAAACCGAATTCCCCAGGATCTTGCTTTGCAAGTTTCTAGCCGTTAAAGATAACAAACATCATCATCACTATCCAGGACCAACTCCATGTGGAAGGAACCATTCTCCTTGTGCCCGCCCAAGTAGCCACCAGCATTGGGATGCATAAGGTCCTTCGCTCCATGATTGCAAGCAAAACAATGACCTACATATTTAGAATATATTAGCTGCTGATGTCTGACAATGCAGAAGAAAATTTATCTCAAATAGTACCATATAGATAGTTACCACTTACCAGAGTCAGTCTCTTCCAAAGGGGTGCAGTGATAAACATCCCCCTCTCCCTTGCAATTAGGTTTCACCTCAGCAAAGAACATAGTGGGTTCACCATCCGAGAAGCCTCTTTTCACTAGGAAGTTGTAGTGAACATACTCTCTCGGGCATTCAACAACAAGGCTCATCTCTTTCACTTCCATAAACTCTAGTTCGCTAGGCTGAAATCAAATCAGTCAGTACAACACATTCGGCTTCAACCGTGTATGCAATATAAAAAAATAACAATTTTGATTCAAATGATAATAATCATACAGGTTACTCCAAATTTCATGAAAGCGGTGATGCCACAAAATTGATTGAGCTGGTAAGTGAGCTATTTCTCTATATCATAGTCAATTCCATTAGAAGTAAAATCGCACATCTAAACTATATACTCCATCTTCAATTCCATCATTGTGTTCTGATTCCGTAGGTAAAATACAAATAGAGGGACAAAAGCAACATCAGCCAAATCGAATCAAGTGGATACATGCATCAAATGGCTGTAAAATGTGTGGACCATGAAAGCAAGAAAATATACCCACTACATGAGAAGCCAGCCAGCACCACATATACATACATGCATACGGTACCTGTATATTATTTTGCTTGGCGTACTTTTTTAGCGCTGTGAGCAAGATATTGCGTTGACGCTCCTCTATCCGCTTGGCCCGCTCCTCACGGGACGGCTGCTTGGGCCTTCTACTGAACTGTGCTTTGGAGGCAGCAATAAAGCATCGCAGAGGTCCTGAACAGTAAACTGTGATCGTCGAGGGATGGGATCCTCCCAGGTCTCCAATCCGTCGACATCGTCACGCTCGCCGAGAGCCGGTGAGGATGGTAATGTCGGGATCGACCCAGTCATTGCAAATTAACCTAAACAAACCAGATCGTCGATTAATTGAACCCACGCAATCTGAGAGAGAGAGAGAGAGAGGGAGAGGGGAAATTGGTGTTACATGTATGTAATTAATTGACGCGGGAGGGCGTCCGCTGAAGGAAGGGGATTGCCCGCGATCAGATCAACCGCCGACCACAAGGGTACGCAGTTCTTCTCTTCCCCCTAGTTTTTTTCTTCTTATACCTATTCTCCGTATTATTCTCAGTTTCCCGGCCCGTACTAGTAGTATTAATATAGGCAACCAGGGAGAGTGCCTACCGGTGCAATATTATGCGCGCTTTTAGGCATTGTTTGGTATAAAAGCGGTCGGTTTGCAATCCTATTCAGAGTCGTAATACCTGGTTTGTTTCGTGACCGGTGACAGTGGTCTAATGATGTGTTCAGTCGATCCACCGGCGCAGAAACAACCTGTAAATCTAGGGAAAACCTAATTTTAAGGCGCTTGTCCAAACGTGCCAGGGGTATTTTAACCGGAAAACAGTGGTCTTCTCGTCGAGACCACTTCTCATCTCCGTCCCTTTTTTAATGAACATGGAACGCTCCCGAGTTTCATTGAAAAATGAAACATAACAGCGTTTTCAGGAAGTTCCTGTGACAGGGCTAATGAGATCGCTTGGCCGATGATGATGTGCTGATGGAAAAGCTATGAGCGGGGTCTGGCGAGTGGCAACGCGCAAGCGGCGACAGCCGCTCCCTCCTCCGGCGAAGGCTAGCACCACCGCTAAGCCCTCTCTCTCTCCGGCAGTGGCTTCGGGGTCTCGATACTCCTGTCTGTCTGGCCGGGAGGGAGGTTGAAATAGAGAGCAACACCAGTGTTTCTGCTGGCGTCCTGGAGCTGCCCGATCTCACATCGCGGCACTCGGTTCACATCGCCGGTGTGCACTCCGCTACCGGCGCCCAAGAGAGGGAAAGTGAGGTAATTCGGAACACCCGTTCCTTAGCCATAGGAAGGTTCGTGTTCGACGTGCCGCTGGCCTCGGAGCAGCGGCCAGGTGAGGTTCTTTCTCGGTCTTTGGCTGTCCCAAAGCCATGCCGACATGACCGAGAGGACCAGAACAAGATCATGGTTGGTTCCAGACCAAGGAGGCATCGCCGTTCAGGGGATCGCCGACCACATCAACCCCTCTGAGGAGTATCTCATGGCGACTCCGGAGTCCATGATGGCGGAGGCTTCCACCTTGGTGCTTCTGCAGGGTGAGCAAACCCCGACCCCAAACCTGCCAGCACCTGGGCATGCCATGACGGGTGGACTGGAGGACGTCGTGGGGCCCCTGTTCACGGAGGCCACGATGATCCCGCCCGTAGTTCCAGCTACATCACCCAAACTGGTGAGAAACAAAGAGAAGAACATGGTGAATATGGAAGAAGGCGGAACATATGATATCAGCTGCCTGTTCGCCTCACCTACTCCCCAGAGGTTCGTCCCACATGAGGAGGTGGTGGCAACCCTAGATGCTTTGGTGCCAAGACGCAGCAAGAGGGTTGCAGAGCAGTTTGACGATGAATACATCAGGGTCATGGATAGAGCAGTTAAGAAGAAAGTGCGAGATGTCGAAGGGCCAGGAGAAGCTGGACAGATGACTCTCAAACAGAAAAAGAACAAAGGACCTGTCCTGGACAAAGACACAGCACAGCCTCCCTTGCAGGTTGGAGATCTGTTGTATCTGGGAAAGGCCTGTGGGTTTGAAGAAGCTGAGCTCGTTAAGATCTCGGATGCTGCAAAGCACTTCGAGAATGAATAGCAACCAGCAGGCCCTTTTTATTGCATTAGTTAAGTTGCTATGTTTCTTTAAATGTATCGCTGTGTTCTTCAGTTATTTCGATCCAGAGTTTAGAAGGCTGGCTTGTGTGTGGGTGTTCGTTTTGCATTGGTTTTTATCAGCTGTCAGGCATGGCTTATCATGACATCTCAGTTTAAAAATTTCAGCCTGGGTAATTGGAATGTTCGAGGTCTGAATGATGAGAAAAAATGTGAGTTGGTGCGTGACTCCTTATCTTCGCACTTGTTTGATGTCATTTTTCTCCAAGAAACTAAGCTCAGTGATTTAAATAGTTTCAAAAAAGCCTCCTTCCTACCTGCAATACATGACCAGGTTCAACACATCGATGCTTCTGGAACAGCAGGTGGTATCTTAATATCATGGAACTCAAAAAATCTGAAACTCAGTCACTCTATCAGAAAGAACAGATCGATAACAGTCCACTTACAATCTCAAAGCTCCAATTTTCATCTATGGGCAACCAATGTGTATGGTCCTACTATTGACTCTGACCGTGATGCGTTTTTTGAAGAAATAATACAGGTTCTTCCCTTTGTTGATGGACCTTGGATTATTGCTGGAGATTTCAACACGGTCAGATCAGGTGATGACAGAAGCTCCGGACGTGCTTCTTTATCAGAAACGTCGAGGTTTAACAACATAATCAGAGACTTACAAGTACAAGAACTGCCTCTGCTGGACCGAAGCTTCACTTGGTCTAATCTTCAGGATCCGCCGATCATGACAAGAATTGATAGAGCTTTTGTTAATGCTGCTTGGGACAACTATCTACCAAACACTACCCTGCACTCTTTACCCCGAGTCACGTCTGATCATGTACCTCTGAAGATTGAAGCTTCAACTGACATACCAATAGCAAAAAACTTCAGGTATGAAAATAATTGGAAATTCAGAGGTGGTTTCTCCGACATCATCATGAATACTTGGCACCACTTGAATCCAAATGAGGATGCTGCACATAAAATCTGTTGTAACCTCAAAAAACTGAGGAAGAGGATTGGGAAATGGAGAAAATCCTTGAAACCGGACAGATTATGCCTGGACACAAACAAATTCACTCTTGCTTTCTTGGACTGGCTTGAAGAGGGTAGGCCTCTAACTAGATTGGAAATGTTCTTCAGAGACATGGTCAAGCAAAATATTGAAAGGATAATACACTCAATAGCTGTGGCTGCGAGACAGAGAGGAAAAGTCAATTGGTGTATTTTGGGAGACGAGGATACAAGATTTTATCATGCCAGAGCCTCTGCAAGACTTAGAACAAATCAAATTAAAGTTCTACAACAAGATGGCTTACCTTACTACACCCATGAGGCCAAAGATAAGATACTGAGAGACTACTTTCGAGGAATTATGGGAGCTGAGGCATTTTCAACACCCATGTTTGATCTGCAGCAGCTATACCCTCATATGGTTAATTTAGAACAGCTCACCCATCCTTTCACGGAAAAAGAAATTTGGCAAGCTATAAAGGATATCCCTAGAGACAAAAGCCCCGGTCCAGGTGGCTTTGGATCTGGTTTTTACCAACAATTCTGGCATTTAATCAAAGGTGATATGGCTGAGTTCTTTAAGCAGTTCTCTCAAGGAAGACTCAAACTCGAAGGAATAAACAGATCTTATATGGTCCTGTTACGCAAGAAGGACGATGACAATACACCGGGTAATTACAGGACAATCTCGTTGCTGAATTACACGGTGAAATGGATTACCAAAGTGTTAGCGGCACGCCTTCAAATGGTTATTAAACTACTTGTCGATGAGGACCAATCTGGCTTCGTTAAAACACGGTGTATTGCGGATAATTTTATGTATGCCATGGACCTGGTGCAAACATGCAGGAAGAGGAAAAAGAAAGCTATGATCCTGAAACTGGATTTCAGCAAAGCTTTTGACACCGTCTCCTGGGAAGCCCTCTTCACTATCCTTCAAGTCAGGGGCTTTAATGATACCTGGATCATGTGGATGAAACAACTACTATGCACAGCCAAAACAGACATTCTCCTTAATAGTATCCCTGGCAAATGGATCGATATTAAACGTGGGTTACGTCAAGGTGACCCACTATCCCCTTTGTTATTCATTGTGGTTGTTGATGTTTTACAAAAGGCTATACAACATGCTGCAAATGAAGGTTTTCTTAGACACCCAGTATTGGAAGATCAGCCATGTCCGGTTTTACAATATGCGGATGACACTTTGATAGTGTTACAAGGGGATCTTGCACAGGCAATTTGTTTAAAGCAAATTCTGGATGACTTTGCGAGTACCACGGGGCTCAAAATTAATTTCTCTAAATCTACTTTTGTACCGATCAACCTGACCGACCAGGAAGGTAAAAATATTGCAGATGCTCTGAATTGTAAGGTTGCTTCTTTCCCTCAGAATTATCTTGGTTTGCCACTATCTGATTCAAAACTTCCTAGGGAAGTCTTTATGCCATATATATCAGCGGTTGAAAAAAGAATTTCGTTCTCTCTAGATTTCATTACTAGTGGAGGGCGATTAACTCTAACAAAATCTGTTTTATCGGCCCTCCCAGCGTACCTTATGTCATGCATTAAACTTCCTCAATGGGTCATTGATGAAATTGAGAGATTGCTAAGGGCTTTCTTTTGGAAAGGAAAAAGCACAGTTACTGGAAGTGACTGCTTGGTTGCCTGGGACTTTGTCTGCAGAGATTACAAGGAAGGAGGGCTTGGTATAAAAAATCTCAGAATTCAAAATGAATGCCTTCTGACAAAATTTGTCCATCGACTCCTTGTTGAGCCTAACTCTCCATGGGCAAGATGGGTTCGAATGACCCATCTGAAAGACAAATACCTAGGAGATCGAACAACCATTCAAACAAGAGCTTGGATACAGATTAATTCCATGATTGAAACTTACAGAAATTCTACTTGTGTGTAAATTGGAGATGGAAAATGCACCTCTTTATGGAAGGACAAATGGACAGTCAACGGGCCACTATGCTTCCAATTTCCAGCTCTTTTCTCACACGCTATCCGACCAAACATATCGATAGCAGACTGTTGGATTGACGGCATTTGGAATATACCGTTAAATCACATCACTTCCAATCGAGCAGCTGATGAAAAAGAAGCACTTCTCTCTTTCCTACATACATGCACTCTTCAGGATACAGTCTATGATAAAAGAGCATGGAGATCTAATAGAAGTGAAAATTTCTCGGTAAGTAACCTTTACAAACTTATGAATTGGGGAGGTATCAATCAAGTTGGTGCTGATGAAATTTGGAATTGCTCGGCACCAAGAAAAGGTAAAATCTTTGCCTGGAAACTGATCAAGGGTAGGATCAAGGTCAGAGCTCATTTGTTCAAACAAAATATTGTGGATGATGAGAAATGCCCTTTTGGGTGCAAAGCTACAGAGACAGTGAAACATTTCGCCTTGGTTTGCACACGGACCAAGCAGATCCTGTCTCTTGTTGGGATTGATTTAAGTGGAATAGATGAGCTTCCAGACATATATGCTATAGGCAAAGAAAGATGGCCAAACCATAAAAGGATTGCTTGGGGATTGATTATTACTCGCCATGCTCCGGAGTATTTGGTTATCAAGAAATAAAAAGGTTTTTGATGATATAGAGCAACCAGCCTACCCGGTAGCAAGGCAGGGCTGGATTTCTGCAAGCTTTGGGCCCTTAGAGCTAGGAAAGAAGAAAAAACCGAGATCCAAAATTGGATTTTGAACTGGGCTGTATAATTTTCATCCTAGACTCTTTTTCCTTAGGAACCACCTTTCGGTTTCTCTTTTTCCTTGCATGGTTGTAAGACTTTGAGCTACCTTAGCTCGCTGACTGCTTTTATAAAATGGTATGAGGTAGGGGTCTTTCCCCTTCCGATGTTGGTTCAAAAAAAAAACAAAAAAAAACAGCGTTTTCGGGATGATAAATTAAACAGATCCAACCCACCACTACCTGGGTGTCTTAGCCACAAAATCTAAACGGGCAGCAACATAGTAGCTTACAGTCAAAGGAACAACAAGAAACCATCTTGCAAAACTACTCTCCAAAGCTACCTAGATCACAACACATTATCGCAACACTTCTCTCTTTAGGAAGCCCTTCCCCTTCAGGTCACCACATGAATGTTGTCCGATTTCTCCGGGTGCTTCAGCGGGTAGGCTTCCGAGGCGCGTCCATTGTGTAGAGACGTTGCAGCAGTTTTCCAGGTGTTGATATCCAGTTGAAAGAAGTGCACTTCAGTCCGGCATCAACGACAGCAATCCCCTCAGATTTCTCACCAGGGCGGATTTGAAGCTTTCCACCAGATCCCACGTCAGCTTTTTGAAAGGGATCTGCCAAGTCCTTAGGTACGACAGAATTAGACCCCGTACTTGTTTCATAGACAACCAAATTTTTCTTTTAAACACCAAATGGTTTCTATTATTCCATATACCCTAAACTACAGCAGATGAAACTACATTAAATTTCTCAAGCCTCTTATTGCAGAGCCATTGCTCAAAGCGTTTTAGAGACTAAGCAATCAAAGAACAAGTGTTTAAAAGACTCTAACTCACTGCAAAGCTCACATACAAGAGGTTTCTATATACCTCTATGTATAAGATTATCTCTAGTCATAATTTTATTCTGTGACAAAAGCCGGAGGAAAATTTGAACTCGGGTGAGATTTTTAAGTCCCAGACTGCTGGTAAAAACACAGGTTGTTCACCTCTAAAGTTAATAATAGCATACAAAGATTTGGAAGAGTACACACCCTTCGATTCATATTTCCAAATAGGTTGATCTTCCTCATCAGAGAAAATAATAGTTTTGGCAATCTCTACTATCTCAAACCACATTTTTATCATATGTAGTGTAAAAGTCCTCCTAAAATCACATCTCAACTGTTGTCCATCCCATAGATCAACAACAATTTTCATTTGTTTATTAACTACAAAATATATATCCCAATACTGGGTAGATAGAGGTGCATTTCCAAACCATGTATCCTCCCAGAATCTAATAGATCTACCATTACCTCTATTTGTACCCAAATTTAACAGTCCTAGATGCCCATATCAAACCCTTCCAAAAAAACAGAAGGGTTTAAGTCCTAGCAACAAAATATATTAGCATTTCTAGTGTTGTATTTAGCATCAACTATTTTCTTCCACAGGCTACCCTCACCTTGAATATATCTCCTAATTCAAGACCCAACTAGACATATATTTAAATCCTGGATATTTGGTATACCAAGACCTCCATATTCTTTTTTTATACATATAGAAGGCCAATTGGCCAAGTGTATTTTCCTATTACCATCTACATCATTCCACATGCAATTAGCTATTTGAGTATTGATAAGATCTAAGGCCCACTTAGGGAATCTTAAAAAGGACAACATATAAATAGAATACTAGACAATTTGGATGAGAATTATTTTTGCCTTTGTGGACAAAATTTTTCCCCTCCACCCTGCCATTCTACTGAGAAGATTATCTACCAGAGGCTACAAGTCCTCTCTCTTAAGTTTGTTAAAATGTAAAGGAAGCCTTAGATATTTAACTGGGAAATTTCCAGCTACACATTGGAAAATATCCAGGAAAGGGACAATCTCTGGAGTTTCCATGTTTATAGCCATTAATTCACTTTTATGATAGTTCATTTTCATCTCTGATACTTGTTCAAAGTGTAAGGGTACATTGCCCCTATGTGTGGTTTTGATAATTAATGACAACCCCTATGGACTAATGTTTTCATTGAGTTTATATGAAGGAATATTCCATAGGTACAACTTGTAGTCCATGTGTTGGATTCAAGTATGGATTCCATGAAGATAAAGATATATCTTGAGTATTGGCATCAAGATCATCGATTTGAAGACATATATGTGATATGATCAAGAAGAATAAATGAAGAAGGAGTTCTTATGTGGAGCTCAATATTTGCCATGCTCTAGCTTATGTGATAAGCAATGAATGATCAAGATCTTGAGTGCTTAATTCCAAGTGAAGAATTCAAGTTATGCCTCTAAGTCGGTGTCATGATAGTCTCATGAGTTGAGCTGTGGATTGACCAAGATTTTGAGCTCAATAAATGAAGAATTCTTTATACACCTCAAGATAGTATGATAGAGCATGAGAAGATACAAGGTTGACCAATACAAAGAGTGAAGAATAGCTTCAAGATTGGTCAACACATGAAGCATGAAGAATGTTCCACGAGAAGTCATGTGGTATGGTAAGCCATGTCAATTATGCTTTATGAACTAACCCATCATATATGTTCCCTTGTGTTGTCTATGTGGGTTAGATATCTTTCCATGGGCATGCATCAAAAGTGATATCTCATATAGTCCATGAGAGGATGACATCAAGTGGTGATCATCATCAAGGTTGAGTTGGGCAAGTTCAAGTTGAGCATTGATGGCGTGTATTTCACACGTTCGTTGGGCAACCCCAAGAGGAAGGTATGATGAGCACAGCAGCAAGTTTTCCCTCAGAAAGAAACCAAGGTTTATCGAACCAGGAGGAGCCAAGAAGCACGTTGAAGGTTGATGGCGGCGAGATGTAGTGCGGCGCAACACCAGGGATTCCGGCGCCAACGTGGAACCTGCACAACACAACCAAACTACTTTGCCCCAACGAAACAGTGAGGTTGTCAATCTCACCGGCTTGCTGTAACAAAGGATTAACCGTATTGTGTGGAAGATGATTGTTTGCAGAGAAAACAGTAAAAACAAGTATTGCAGTAGATTGTATTTCAGTAAAGAGAATTGGACCGGGGTCCACAGTTCACTAGAGGTGTCTCTCCCATAAGACGAACAGCATGTTGGGTGAACAAATTACAGTTGGGCAATTGACAAATAAAGAGAGCATGACAATGCACATACATATCATGATGAGTATAGTGAGATTTAATTGGGCATTACGACAAAGTACATAGACCGCCATCCAACTCGCATCTATGCCTAAAAAGTCCACCTTCGAGGTTATCATCCGAACCCCTCCAGATATTAAGTTGCAAGCAACAGACAATTGCATTAAGTATGGTGCGTAATGTAATCAACAACTACATCCTTAGACATAGCATCAATGTTTTATCCCTAGTGGCAACAGCGACAACACAACCTTAGAACTTTCTGTCACTCGTCCCGGTGTCAATGCGGCATGAACCCACTATCGAGCATAAGTACTCCCTCTTGGAGTTAAAAGCATCTACTTGGCCAGAGCATCTACTAATAACGGAGAGCATGCAAGATCATAAACAACACATAAGCATAACTTTGATAATCAACATAACAAGTATTCTCTATTCATCGGATCCCAACAAACGCAACATATAGAATTACATATAGATGATCTTGATCATGATAGGCAGCTCACAAGATCCGACAATGATAGCACAATGGGGAGAAGACAACCATCTAGCTACTCGCTATGGACCCATAGTCCAGGGGTAGACTACTCACTCATCACACCGGAGGCGACCATGGCGGCGTAGAGTCCTCCGGGAGATGATTCCCCTCTCCGGCAGGGTGCCGGAGGCGATCTCCGAGATCCCCCGAGATGGGATCGGCGGCGACGGCGTCTCGCAATGTTTTCCGTATCGTGGCTCTCGGTCCCGGGGGTTTCGTCACGGAGGCTATTTGTAGGCGGAAGGGCAAGTCGAGAGGCGGCACGGGGGGCCCACACCACAGGGCCGCGCGGCCAAGGGGGCCGCGCCGCCCTAGGGTTTGGCTCCCCGTGGCCCCTCTTCGTCTCGTCTTCGGTCTTCCGGAAGCTTCGTGAGAAAATAGGCCTCCGGGCTTTTATTTCGTCCAATTCCGAGAATATTTCTTTACTAGGATTTCTGAAACCAAAAACAGCGATAAAACAAGAATCGGCACTTCGGCATCTTGTTAATAGGTTAGTTCCAGAAAATGCACGAATATGATATAAAGTGTGCATAAAACATGTAGATAACATCAATAATGTGGCATGGAACACAAGAAATTATCGATACGTTGGAGACGTATCAGCATCCCCAAGCTTAGTTCTCGCTCGTCCCGAGCAGGTAAAACGATAACAAAGATAATTTCTGGAGTGACATGCCATCATAATCTTGATCATACTATTTGTAAAGCATATGTAGTGAGTGCAGCGATCAAAACAATGTGTATGACATGAGTAAACAAGTGAATCATAAAGCAAAGACTTTTCATGAATAGCACTTCAAGACAAGCATCAATAAGTCTTGCATAAGAGTTAACTCATAAAGCAATAATTCAAAGTAAAGGTATTGAAGCAACACAAAAGAAGATTAAGTTTCAGCGGTTGCTTTCAACTTGTAACATGTATATCTCATGGATAATTGTCAACATAGAGTAATATAATAAGTGCAATAAGCAAGTATGTAGGAATCAATGCACAGTTCACACAAGTGTTTGCTTCTTGAGGTGGAGAGAAATAGGTGAACTGACTCAACATAAAAGTAAAAGAATGGTCCTCATAGAGGAAAAGCATCGATTGCTATATTTGTGCTAGAGCTTTGATTTTGAAAATATGAAACAATTTTGTCAACGGTAGTAATAAAGCATATGCATCATGTAAATTATATCTTATAAGTTGCAAGCCTCATGCATAGTGTACTAATAGTGCCCGCACCTTGTCCTAATTAGCTTGGACTACCTGGATTATCACCGCAATACATATGCTTTAACCAAGTATCACAAAGGGGTACCTCTATGCCGCTTGTACAAAGGTCTAAGGAGAAAGCTCGCATTTGGATTTCTCGCTTTTGATTATTCTCAACTTAGACATCCATACCGGGACAACATAGACAACAGATAATGGACTCCTCTTTTAATGCTTTAAGCATTCAACAACAATTAATTCTTTTCTCATTAGAGATTTGAGGATGTTTGTCCAAAACTGAAACTTCCACCATGGAACATGGCTTTAGTTAGCGGCCCAATGTTCTTCTCTCACAATATGCATGCTCAAACCATTCAACTCAGTGTAGATCGCCCTTACTTCGTACAAGACGAACATGCATAGCAACTCACATGAAATTCAACAATGAGTTGATGGCGTTCCCCAAGAAACATGGTTATCGCACAACAAGCAACTTAATAAGAGATAAAGTGCATAATTACATATTCAGTACCACAATAGTTTTTAAGCTATTTGTCCCATGAGCTATATATTGCAAAGGTGAATGATGGAATTTTAAAGGTAGCACTCAAGCAATTTACTTTGGAATGGCTGGAAAATACCATGTAGTAGGTAGGTATGGTGGACACAAATGGCATAGTGGTTGGCTCAAGTATTTTGGATGCATGAGAAGTATTCCCTCTCGATACAAGGTTTAGGCTAGCAAGGCTTGTTAGAAACAAACACAAGGATGAACGGTACAGCAAAACTCACATAAAAGACATATTGAAAGCATTATAAGACTCTACACCGTCTTCCTTGTTGTTCAAACTCAATACTAGAAATTATCTAGACCTTAGAGAAACCAAATATGCAAACCAAATTTTAGCATGCTCTATGTATTTCTTCATTAATGGGTGCAAAGTATATGATGCAAGAGCTTAAACATGAGCACAACAATTTCCAAGTATCACATTATCCAAGACATTATAGCAATTACTACATGTATCATTTTCCAATTCCAACCATATAACAATTTAACGCAGGAGAAACTTCGCCATGAATACTATGAGTAGAAACCAAGGACATATTTGTCCATATGCTACAGCGGAGCGTGTATCTCTCCCATGAAGTGAATGCTAGGTTCCATTTTATTCAAACAAAACAAAAACAAAAACAAACCGACGCTCCAAGAAAAAGCACATAAGATGTGGCCGAATAAAAATGTAGTTTCAGGGGAGGAACCTGATAATTTGTTGATGAAGAAGGGGATGCCTTGGGCATCCCCAAGCTTAGACGCTTGAGTCTTCTTGATATATGCAGGGGTGAACCACCGGGTGCATCCCCAAGCTTAGAGCTTTCACTCTTCTTGATCATGTTGCATCATACTCCTCTCTTGATCCTTGAAAACTTCCTCCACACCAAACTCGAAACAACTCATTAGAGGGTTAGTGCACAATATAAATCGACATATTCAGAGGTGACACAATCATTCTTAACACTTCTGGACATTGCATAATGCTACTGGACATTAGTGGATCAAAGAAATTCATCCAACATAGCGAAAGAGGCAATGCGAAATAAAAGGCAGAATCTGTCAAAACAGAACAGTTCGTATTGACGAATTTTAAAATGGCACCAGACTTGCTCAAATGAAAATGCTCAAATTGAATGAAAGTTGCGTACATATCTGAGGATCATGCACGTAAATTGGCATAATTTTCTGAGCTTCCTGCAGGGCAGTGGGCTCAGATTCGTGACAGCAAAGAAATCTGGAACTGCGCAGTAATCCAAATCTAGTACTTACTTTTCTATCAACGGCTTAACTTGGCACAACAAAACAGAAAACTAAGATAAGGAGAGGTTGCTACAGTAGTAAACAACTTCCAAGACACAAAATAAAAACAAAGTACTGTAGGTAAAAACATGGGTTGTCTCCCATAAGCGCTTTTCTTTAACGCCTTTCAGCTAGGCGCGAAAGTGTGTATCAAGTAACATCGAGAGATGAAGCATCAACATCATTACCAGCGGTGTTGGGAGTTTTATCAATTTTAGGCCTATAGTAATTCTTTGGTTTAGGCACCTTAGAGACATACATGAATTTTTGCTCCTTACCCACATAAGCTTTCTCATTAAATTTAAGAGAAGAAAAAGTTGAACCCAATTTTCTCATAGCTTCTTCAAGTTTACCAATTCTATGGGTTTGATTATCATGGATAGCACAAGTTTCTAGAGTAGCAATTCTTTCATTAATTCCTCCTAGGATTTTATCAAGTTTATCAGTATTATCCAGTAATATTTCTATTTTAGTTTCAATGCTACAATTTTTCTCTATGGTTTCCAATTTTTTCATAACATCCTCAAGGGAGGTTTCACTTTTAGTTTCCTTAACAGGTGGTGTTCCAAATAAACTCTCAATAATGCAACTAGCTTCTAAAGCGGGAGCACCTAGGAAGTTACCTCCCGCGAGACAATCAAGAACATATCTATTCCAGCTAGAGATACCAACATAAAAATTCTCGAGTAGGATAGTGGTGGAGTGTTTCTTAGTGCACCTATTATGGGCATCACTAATTCTATACCAAGCATCTTTTAAACATTCTCCCCCTTGTTGCTTAAATGAACGAACTTCAACTTCAGGATTACTCATTTTAGCGATAGTAAATAAAGTGAACTAGATAAAGTAAATGCAAGTAAACTAATTTTTTTGTGTTTTCGATATAGCAAACAAGATAGCAAATAAAGTAAAACTAGCAACTAATTTTTTTTGTATTTTGATTTAGTGCAGCGAACAAAGTAGTAAATAAAATAAAGCAAGACAAAAACAAAGTAAAGAGATTGAGAAGTGGAGACTCCCTTGCAGCGTGTCTTGATCTCCCCGGCAACGGCGCCGGAAAATATGCTTGATGGCGTGTATTTCACACGTTCGTTGGGCAACCCCAAGAGGAAGGTATGATGAGCACAACAGCAAGTTTTCCCTCGAGAAAGAAACCAAGGTTTATCGAACCAGGAGGAGCCAAGAAGCACGTTGAAGGTTGATGGCGGCGAGATGTAGTGCGGCGCAACACCGTGGATTCCGGCGCCAACGTGGAACCTGCACAACACAACCAAACTACTTTGCCCCAACGAAACAGGTGAGGTTGTCAATCTCACCGGCTTGCTGTAACAAAGGATTAACCGTATTGTGTGGAAGATGATTGTTTGCGAGAAAACGAGTAAAAACAAGTATTGCAGTAGATTGTATTTAAGTAAAGAGAATTGGACCGGGGTCCACAGTTCACTAGAGGTGTCTCTCCCATAAGACGAACAGCATGTTGGGTGAACAAATTACAGTTGGGCAATTGACAAATAAAGAGAGCATGACAATGCACATACATATCATGATGAGTATAGTGAGATTTAATTGGGCATTACGACAAAGTACATAGACCGCCATCCAACCGCATCTATGCCTAAAAAGTCCACCTTCGAGGTTATCATCCGAACCCCCTCCAAGTATTAAGTTGCAAGCAACGAGACAATTGCATTAAGTATGGTGCGTAATGTAATCAACAACTACATCCTTAGACATAGCATCAATGTTTTATCCCTAGTGGCAACAAGCACAACACAACCTTAGAACTTTCGTCACTCGTCCCGGTGTCAATGCGGGCATGAACCCACTATCGAGCATAAGTACTCCCTCTTGGAGTTAAAAGCATCTACTTGGCCAGAGCATCTACTAATAACGGAGAGCATGCAAGATCATAAACAACACATAAGCATAACTTTGATAATCAACATAACAAGTATTCTCTATTCATCGGATCCCAACAAACGCAACATATAGAATTACATATAGATGATCTTGATCATGATAGGCAGCTCACAAGATCCGACAATGATAGCACAATGGGGAGAAGACAACCATCTAGCTACTGCTATGGACCCATAGTCCAGGGGTAGACTACTCACTCATCACACCGGAG
>NC_061510.1:29486975-29497684 GCF_022539505.1 Lolium rigidum | reverse complement strand
CCGGAGGGAGGCCGGGACGCCGCGGCAGCAATCCAAAGCAGGAAGGAGGTGTCTATGGGAGGGATCGTGGGAATGAGTTAGTTTCCTTTTTGTTTAGCGATCATGACGGGACGAACGGGCGTGGCTTTCGTATTTTTCTCTGCGGGCAGAGTGCGTCCGTCATCGTAAATTGGTAAGTGCACCAGAGAGATTTGATTAGGCCAATGAAAGTTGTTAGCTTGGTGGGCCTGATCGTTGGGTTGTAGTTAGTTGTAGTACATCCATGTACGTTCTGGGGTGACTTTAGAGGAATTCATGTTTTCTCTTTTATAAGTAGTAGAGAAGTACAACAACAATAGTGTTCATATGAATATGCATGGCATTAATTAAATAAACAGGTTTTCCTTTTTTCCGATAATATTTTAAGCAGTGACGGTGGTGTTTGATGAAACAAGTGTTTTTTCAAAGAATAGGATATCTCGGGTAATAAGCTTGATTCTCTATCGTTTTCTATCAATTTGAGGGTAAAGGGATGCCTTGCGTCTGTAAGATTATTTATGTTTACCCTAACACAGTCTTAAGATAATGATTCTGGTTTTGTAGTGCTCAAAACTTTGGAACCGTTTAAGATATAGCTGAAAAGACACGGGTTGCATTGTTTATTGCCGTTGATGAAGTTCACTGTGTTTCTAAATGGGGTATGGATTTGACCTTGTCTCAGCTTGCAGGAAGGCGATGGCCCGGCTGGGAGGTACGGCGCTGTCAAGGACGGCGGTGATGGTGTAGCCACCGGCGTGTGACACGGTGACAGGGAGACCTGGACGATGCAGCCGCCGGCGTTTGAGGCGGTGGCAGGGGGTGCGGCGACGGTGGTGCGGACAGCTTGTGACGCGGTGGCAGCGAGTGCGCCGTCCAGGGAGGCGGCGACGGTGCTGCCGACGACGTGTGATGCGGTGGCAGCAAGTGCGCCCTCGAGGGAGGCGGCGACGGTGCTGCCGACGACGTCTGATGCGGTGGCAGCGAATGCGCCTTCCAGGGAGGCGGCGATGTTGCCGACAGCGTGCGAGGGTGTGGCAGCGAGCGCGCCGTCCAGGGAGGCGGCGACGATGTGGGGGCGGCCTGCAAGGTAGCGGGGACGCGTTCCCTCGACTGGAGGGAGGCCGGGACGCCGGCGGCAGCAATCCAAAGCAGGAAGGAGGTGTCTATGGGAGGGATCGTGGGAATGAGTTAGTTTCCTTTTTGTTTAGCGATCATGACGGGACGAACGGGCGTGGCTTTCGTATTTTCTCTGCGGGCAGAGTGCGTCCGTCATCGTAAATTGGTAAGTGCACCGGAGAGATTTGATTAGGCCAATGAAAGTTGTTAGCTTGGTGGGCCTGATCGTTGGGTTGTAGTTAGTTGTAGTACATCCATGTACGTTCTGGGGTGACTTTAGAGGAATTCATGTTTTCTCTTTTATAAGTAGTAGAGATTACCTGACCTTTATGTCCCAAATTTGATTGCCCTTGGCCGCAGCCGTTAAGCCGTACCCGGCTAGCAGCGGCCGCTCCCTTTGCCTCCATCTCCGACTATCAGCGTGTTCAGAGATTAGACCAAAAGAAAACGAAACGTCCACTGCGGCCGTGCCTCGGTGCGTGCTTTGTTTCTCTTCAAATGCGTACTTGCTGGAGGTCCAGACTTGAACGTGGGTGTATAGTATAGATGGGCCTCTTTCTTTTTTTCTATCTTCTCTTATATATACATGTATATCAACTATGGGCCCCAAATTTGGCTGGGCCCCGGGCCGTCGCACCTATTGCCCTGGGCCAGAGCCGGCCCTGGGGACATTGCAACCAGAAGGAAACATGTAATTATCGGCCATAACACCATACGTTATGAACAAGCAAGGTGGACCTCATAATAACACAGCAGACATACGTCATTATATAATCAGACATTTTTAGCAAGTACCAAGTAGTACCATTGTGGTACTACACAACACTTGATAAATCTTGATTCATCCCGGTGCTACAAACGATGAGCAATCTTCTAATCATCGGCCTAGCAATGAAAACAACAAGCATCACGCTTGTTCTTGATCATCCATTGCCCATCGAAAACTGGTACAAAAAACCTTGCCTCTTGTAACCATGAACAGTAAATCCAGTTCACCGATATGCAATCAATTTGTCATCCATTCGAAACCTGGCTACCAAATTGAACTACCACAACACCGAATTCCCCCAAAGCATTACCGCAGTCTAAAATCTCGACGTCTTGCTAGTAATCTACAAATAAAATCCTACCTAAGCATTTACCTTCACATATGTACAATTCATTTCATCTAAATAACTAACACTTGCATATTTACGTGTAGATCTATGAAGGAAAAAACATCATAGCAGGTAGGAGTAGGACTTCCCATCATTGGCAAGGGCCAATGGAGGTCGAGATTGTCGGCCTTGTGAGAACCATGGTCCCAATGATTCTTTGTTCGCATTGGCCGCGACCACTCTCATTGGGAAGAATATGAAGATGTCTGGGGAATGGCCCCCAATATACCAAAGATAGAGGAACAAGTAGGTGACGGGATGATCGTACTACGGCCTTGGCCGGCTGAGCAATCGTTGGAACGTGGCCGGCTGTGCTATCATATGGCCAGTCTGTGGAATCCTCATGGCCGGCTTGAGATGGTTGGTAGAGCTCCGTCATCCGTGTTGAGAAGTCTATGCTCGGGCCACATCCCGTCGACACATGGAACTATGTGTGATCATGCCGCATGCGGCTCCATACGTGATGATGGACCAGACGGCGTGGGTGACACATGGCTACGAGGTTCACAGTGACCCTAGGCCATGTAGCACACATGTCCCTATCCCTATCAGCAGAGACCGAGACGTCAAGATAGGGCACTCGATGGGCCACAGGACGCCTCGGGATGGAGCACCGGAGCCAGACAAGCCGGCTTTCCCAATACCATTACAGTTTTCTCCTGTGTAACATAGTGGTTGTATATAAGGCCTAGTAGCACCCCCTTCGGGGGATCGATATCACTCTCATTCACATCCCGCTACTTGGAGGAACAAGGTCTTCTCCTACCTCCTGCAGCCAGCCACAACTCAAGGTGCACCATTGTAGCTCTCATAAGGCCATAACATCACATGATCCTAATGTTCAGACTTTATCATGATTGTATGTCTTGTAGGTATGTCTCTCTATATTCGCAAGGCCAACAATACAAGAGCAAATAATGAGAGTACTAGGAATGGTGATAAATCCATCCTGCACCCAGGTCATTACTTTGTACATGGTTGATGGAATCTCACATTTAACACTTTGTCAACCTCACAAGTTTGACAAAAAAAATTGTTGATATTGAACTATTGTTCATTCCCATTTAATACATTAAAAAACTTCTATCGATTCTTAGGTCATCAACTTGATAACGAACTACATTGTTAGAGTCCAATGTTGTTTTCTTTGTGTCGACTTGTCGAGAAAGCACACTTGTTGGAGACGATATTATTGGTGTCCATACTACGAGCCATTACATGCACTAGTTGAGGCCGGGACTTAGAGAGTTGAGCTAATCCTATTGATGCTTCATTTTTATTGCTATTTTGACTTAGGATTTGGGTCATTAGTTGGATCAGTTGAACATGTTCTGCCAATAATGGATGTACTCCGGGTAGCATCTCGTCATTGTTCTCGTTGTTGACGCATCTCGAAGGATCCATATGTTGAGTTTAGAGTGTATGAGAATAAAAGAGAATAGATAGAAAAGGTCTAGGGATTTCCTACCAAAACAAAGCAGATAAAGGTAATTCGTCGAACAACAATCATCTAGTTGGTCATACCACAATTTGGTAAGATCAATACGTTATTACGATATCGTTGGTCAATAAAAGAGAACTACTGGTGGTCTCATCTATTCCTATCTCGAGTGCTTCAACTTCCTCTCTTTTACTTCTTCGACCTTCCTTCTGGGTATCGTGAAGTATGGATCAGATTCTTTCTTCAAGTTCTTCATTGGTCTTCAATGTAGTGAATCCTGATAATTTGAGGAATAACATCTGAAGCATCGGTCTTCACGCTTCAGTGTCTTGGGCATCAGTAGTCCTTTCTTGATGGTTTTAATGGGGTAGATCATCTAATGAAAGAGGAAAATATTTTTGATGATGAGGTAGGTGAGAATACTAGAAGTTCATAAAGCAAGCATATTTTTAATGGAAGTAGGATTAGATAAAATTTTCATCCTAGGTTCTTCCTATTTTTGAATCCAATCCTAGGGTCATGATCCTACAGTGAACACAATGATCTTATACCATCTGTAGTGACCTCACCCGGTAGGGTGCCAATCCCTGTGATTATTGTGCTAGTTCCTGGATCAGTCGATAACACATACAGTTTAAGATGTAATTGATGGCGTGTATTTCACACGTTCGTTGGGCAACCCCAAGAGGAAGGTATGATGCGCACAGCAGCAAGTTTTCCCTCAGAAAGAAACCAAGGTTTATCGAACCAGGAGGAGCCAAGAAGCACGTTGAAGGTTGATGGCGGCGGGATGTAGTGCGGCGCAACACCGGAGATTCCGGCGCCAACGTGGAACCTGCACAACACAACCAAAGTACTTTGCCCCAACGAAACGAGTGAGGTTGTCAATCTCACCGGCTTGCTTTGTAACAAAGGATTAACCGTATTGTGTGGAAGATGATTGTTTGCGAGAGAAAATAGTAAAAAAAAGTATTGCGGCAGATTTGTATTTCGGTATTAAAGAATGGACCGGGGTCCACGGTTCACTAGAGGTGTCTCTCCCATAAGATAAAAGCATGTTGGGTGAACAAATTACGGTCGGGCAATTGACAAATAGAGAGGGCATAACAATGCACATACATGACATGATAAGTATAGTGAGATTTAATTGGGCATTACGACAAAGTACATAGACCGCCATCCAACTGCATCTATGCCTAAAAAGTCCACCTTCGAGGTTATCATCCGAACCCCTTCCGAGTATTAAGTTGCAAAGCAACAGACAATTGCATTAAGTATGGTGCGTAATGTAATCAACAACTACATCCTCGGACATAGCGCCAATGTTTTATCCCTAGTGGCAACAGCCAAACACAACCTTAGAACTTTCTGTCACTGTCCCAGGTGTCAATGCAGGCATGAACCCACTATCGAGCATAAATACTCCCTCTTGGAGTTAAGAGTAAAAACATGGCCAGAGCCTCTACTAGTAACGGAGAGCATGCAAGATCATTGATACGTCTCCGACGTATCGATAATTTCTTATGTTCTATGCCATATTATTGATGATACCTACATGTTTTATGCACACTTTATGTCATATTCGTGCATTTTATGGAACTAACCTATTAACAAGATGCCGAAGTGCCAGTTCCTGTTTTCTGCTGTTTTTGGTTTCAGAAATCCTAGTAACGAAATATTCTCGGAATTGGACGAAACGAAGACCCAGGGTCCTATTTTTCCACGGAGCTTCCAGAAGACCGAAGAACATACGAAGTGGGGCCACGAGGTGGCCAAACCATAGGGCGGCGCGGCCCGAGGTCTTGGCCGCGCCGACCTGTGGTGTGGGCCCCTCGTTAGCCCCCGACTCTGCCCTTCCGCCTACTTAAAGCCTCCTTCGCGAAACCCACGATGCGAAAAACCACGATACGGAAAACCTTGCGAGACGCCGCCGCCGCCTATCCCATCTCGGGGGATTCGGAGATCTCCTCCGGTACCCTGCCGGAGAGGGATTCATCTCCCGGAGGACTCTACACCGCCATGGTCGCCTCCGGAGTGATGAGTGAGTAGTTCACCCCTGGACTATGGGTCCATAGCGGTAGCTAGATGGTTGTCTTCTCCTCATTGTGCTTCATTGTTGGATCTTGTGAGCTGCCTAACATGATCAAGATCATCTATCTGTAATACTATATGTTGTGTTTGTCGGGATCCGATGGATAGAGAATGCCATGTCATGTTAATTATCAAGTTATTATACATGTGTTGTTTATGATCTTGCATGCTCTCCGTTACTAGTAGAGGCTCTGGCCAAGTTTTTACTTTTAACTCCAAGAGGGAGTACTTATGCTCGATAGTGGGTTCATGCTGCATTGACACCAGGACGGTGACGAGAAAGTTCTAAGGTTGTGTTGTGCTTGTTGCCACTAGGGATAAAACATTGGCGCTATGTCAGAGGATGTAGTTGTTGATTACATTACGCACCATACTTAATGCAATTGTCTGTTGCTTTGCAACTTAATGCTTGGAGGGGTTCGGACGATAACTCTGAAGGTGGACTTTTTAGGCATAGATGCGGTTGGATGGCGGTCTATGTACTTTGTCGTAATGCCCAATTAAATCTCACTATACTTATCATGTCATGTATGTGCATTGTTATGCCCTCTCTATTTGTCAATTGCCCGACTGTAATTTGTTCACCCAACATGCTTTTATCTTATGGGAGAGACACCTCTAGTGAGCTGTGGACCCGGTCCATTCTTTAATACTGAAATACAAATCTGCTACAATACTTGTTTTTACTATTTTCTCTGCAAACAATCATCTTCCACACAATACGGTTAATCCTTTGTTACAGCAAGCCGGTGAGATTGACAACCTCACTGTTTCGTTGGGGCAAAGTACTTTGGTTGTGTTGTGCGGGTTCCACGTTGGCGCGGAATCTCCGGTGTTGCGCCGCACTACATCCCGCCGCCATCAACCTTCAACGTGCTTCTTGGCTCCTCCTGGTTCGATAAACCTTGGTTTCTTTCTGAGGGAAAACTTGCTGCTGTGCGCATCATACCTTCCTCTTGGGGTTGCCCAACGAACGTGTGAAATACACGCAATCAAGCATATTTTCTGGCGCCGTTGCCGGGGAACGAAGAAAAGCTACACCACAAAGATTTCTAACTCCCACGTCAACTACACGCCAGCATATTTTCTGGCGCCGTTGCCGGGGAGATCAAGACACGCTGCAAGGGGAGTCTCCACTTCTCAATCTCTTTACTTTGTTTTTGTCTTGCTTTATTTTATTTACTACTTTATTTGCTGCATTATATCAAAACACAAAAAAATTAGTTGCTAGCTTTACTTTATTCTACTGTCTTGTTTGCTATATCAAAAACACAAAAAAATTAGTTTACTTGCATTTACTTTACTTGATTCATCATGTTTCCTTTTAATTTTACCACAAAGAACATACCGGTAGGACAAGGGTCTATAATTGGGAGGAACAATATAGAAGAATTTTTCACCCATGTTAGTACCGTTGAAGATTTTGAAGATAGACACTTGGTAGAACTTGCTCCTACTTATGAAATTGCTGCTGCTGCTTTAGTTCGCTCTGTTGGAAACTAAATTTGTTAATCTAAATCCTATAATCCAACACATGTTTCTTACACTTGGTGATATGGAAGAAGGGGAAAAGAAAGATTTTGTTTTAGAAACCCTTCTTAGAGAATTTGGTGGTCTAGCAAGAGAGGCTAGAAAGGTCTTCGCTAAATTTAATATGCTTGGTTCTCATACTAATTTTGTTAGTCTCCTTGAAAAAATGGATATGGATAGGATAAGGTACACTAATAATGCTAATGATGGTGGGGAGATCAAAGCACCCATACCATGTAAACTCCTAGCTATGAATGATGCACTAGAACATAACTATGCTTGGCTTGTTCCTGAAAATTTGTTCGATGAGAGTAGCAAGCTCAAGACTAATGAGAAGGGAGACGCTGAAACTTATGTATCCAATATACTATGCATGGTTGAGAAAACTCCAAACCCCGCTGTAGGTGCACCACCCTTCGATGTTACTTGAGTTACACTTTCTGCGCCTAGCTGAAAGGCGTTAAAGAAAAGCGCTTGTGGGAGACAACCCATGTTTTTACTACAGTACTTTATTTTATATTTGTGTCTTGGAAGTTGTTTACTACTGTAGCAACCTCTCCTTATCTTAGTTTTGAGTTTTGTTGTGCCAAGTAAAGTCTTTGATAGAAAAGTAAGTACTAGATTTGGATTACTGCGCAGTTCCAGATTTCTTTGCTTTGTCACGAATCTGGGTCTATCTCCCTGTAGGTAGCTCAGAAAATTACGCCAATTTACGAGCATGATCCTCAGATATGTACGCAACTTTCATTCAATTTGAGCATTTTCGTTTGAGCAAGTCTGGTGGCCTAATAAAATCCATCTTTACGGATCTGTTCTGTTTTGACAGATTCTGTCTTTTATTTCGCATTGCCTCTTTTGCTATGTTGGATGAATTTCTTTGATCCACTAATGTCCGAGTAGCTTTATGCAATGTCCAGAAGTGTTAAGAATGATTGTGTCACCTCTGAACATGTGAATTTTTATTATGCACTAACCCTCTAATGAGTTATTTCGAGTTTGGTGTGGAGGAAGTTTTCAAGGATCAAGAGAGGAGTATGATGCAATATGATCAAGGAGAGTGAAAGCTCTAAGCTTGGGGATGCCCGGTGGTTCACCCCTGCATATTCTAAGAAGACTCAAGCGTCTAAGCTTGGGGATGCCCAAGGCATCCCCTTCTTCATCGACAACATTATCAGGTTCCTCCCCTGAAACTATATTTTTATTCGGCCACATCTTATGTACTTTGCTTGGAGCGTCAGTTTTTTTTGTTTTTTTTGTTTTGTTTGAATAAAATGGATCCTAGCATTCGCTTTATGGGAGAGAGACACGCTCCGCTGTAGCATATGGACAAATATGTCCTTAGGCTCTACTCATAGTATTCATGGCGAAGTTTCATCTTCGTTAAATTGTTATATGGTTGGAATTGGAAAATGCTATATGTAGTAACTCTAAAATGTCTTGGATAATTTGATACTTGGCAATTGTTGTGCTCATGTTTAAGCTCTTGCATCATATACTTAGCACCCATTAATGAAGAAATACTTAGAGCTTGCTAATTTGGTTTGCATATTTGGTTTCTCTAGAGTCTAGATAACATCTAGTATTGAGTTTTGAACAATAAGGAAGACGGTATGGAGTCTTATAATGTTTACCATATGTCTTTTATGTGAGTTTTGCTGTACCGTTCATCCTTGTGTTTGTTTCAAATAACCTTGCTAGCCTAAACCTTGTATCGAGAGGGAATACTTCTCATGCATCCAAAATCCTTGAGCCAACCACTATGCCATTTGTGTCCACCATACCTACCTACTACATGGTATTTATCCGCCATTCCAAAGTAAATTGCTTGAGTGCTACCTTTAAAATTCCATCATTCACCTTTGCAATATATAGCTCATGGGACAAATAGCTTAAAAACTATTGTAGTATTGAATATGTACTTATGCACTTTATCTCTTATTAAGTTGCTTGTTGAGCGATAACCATGTTTACGGGGACGCCATCAACTATTCTTTGTTGGATATCATGTGAGTTGCTATGCATGTCCAGTCTTGTGCGAAGCAAGAGAGATCTACCACCTTCATGGTTGGAGCATGCATATTGTTAGAGAAGAACTTTGGGCCGCTAACTAAAGCCATGATTCATGGTGGAAGTTTCGGTTTGGACATATATCCTCAATCTCATATGAGAATAATAATTGTTGCCACATGCTTATGCATTAAAGAGGAGTCCATTATCTGTTGTCCATGTTGTCCCGGTATGGATGTCTAAGTTGAGAATAATCAAAAGCGAGAAATCCAAAATGCGAGCTTTATCCTTAGACCTTTGTACAGGCGGCATGGAGGTACCCCATTGTGACACTTGGTCAAAACATGTGCATTGCAAAGATCCGGTAGTCCAAGTTAATTAGGACAAGGTGCGGGCACTATTAGTATACTATGCATGAGACTTGCAACTTGTAAGATATAATGTACATAACTCATATGCTTTATTACTACCGTTGACAAAATTGTTTCATGTTTTCAAAATAAAAGCTCTAGCACAAATATAGCAATCGATGCTTTCCTCTTTGAAGGACCATTCTCTTTACTTTTATGTTGAGTCGGTTCACCTATTTCTCTCCACCTCAAGAAGCAAACACTTGTGTGAGCTGTGCATTGATTCCTACATACTTGCATATTGTACTTGTTATATTACTCTATGTTGACAATTATCCATGAGATATACATGTTACAAGTTGAAAGCAACCGCTGAAACTTAATCTTCCTTTGTGTTGCTTCAATACCTTTACTTTGATTTATTGCTTTATGAGTTAACTCTTATGCAAGACTTATTGATACTTGTCTTGAAGTACTATTCATGAAAAGTCTTTGCTTTATGATTCACTTGTTTACTCATGTCATTACCATTGTTTTGATCGCTGCATCCACTACATATGTTTACAAATAGTATGATCAAGGTTATGATGGCATATCACTTCAGAAATTATCTTTGTTATCGTTTTACCTGCTCGGGACGAGCGGAACTAAGCTAGGGATGCTTGATACGTCTCCGACGTATCGATAATTTCTTATGTTCTATGCCATATTATTGATGATACCTACATGTTTTATGCACACTTTATGTCATATTCGTGCATTTTCACGGAACTAACCTATTAACAAGATGCCGAAGTGCCGGTTCCTGTTTTCTGCTTGTTTTTGGTTTCAGAAATCCTAGTAACGAAATATTCTCGGAATTGGACGAAACGAAGACCCGGGGTCCTATTTTTCCACGGAGCTTCCGGAAGACCGAAGAACATACGAAGTGGGGCCACGAGGTGGCCAAACCATAGGCGGCGCGGCCCGGGTCTTGGCCGCGCCGACACCGTGTGGGCC
>NC_061510.1:29341229-29486875 GCF_022539505.1 Lolium rigidum | reverse complement strand
GTTAGATTTATCTTAATTACTTTCTTGTATTTGCGGATGCTTGCAAGGGGTTTAATCACAAGTATGTATTAGTCCTAGGAAGGGCGGTGCATTACATAGGTTTACCCACACAACACTTATCAAAACAATGAAGATTAATCAATTATATGAAGCGAAAGCACTAGACTAAATTCCCGTGTGTCCTCAAGAACGTCTGGTCATTATAAGTAAACAAACCGGCTTGTCCTTTGTGCTAAAAAGGATTGGGCCACTCGCTGCAATTATTACTCTCGCATTTTACTTACTTGTACTTTATTTATCCGTGATGGCGTGTATTTCACACGTTCGTTGGGCAACCCCAAGAGGAAGGTATGATGCGCACAGCAGCAAGTTTTCCCTCAGAAAGAAACCAAGGTTTATCGAACCAGGAGGAGCCAAGAAGCACGTTGAAGGTTGATGGCGGCGGGATGTAGTGCGGCGCAACACCGGAGATTCCGGCGCCAACGTGGAACCTGCACAACACAACCAAAGTACTTTGCCCCAACGAAACAGTGAGGTTGTCAATCTCACCGGCTTGCTGTAACAAAGGATTAACCGTATTGTGTGGAAGATGATTGTTTGCAGAGAAAATAGTAAAAACAAGTATTGCAGCAAATTTGTATTTCAGTATTAAAGAATGGACCGGGGTCCACAGTTCACTAGAGGTGTCTCTCCCATAAGATAAAAGCATGTTGGGTGAACAAATTACAGTCGGGCAATTGACAAATAGAGAGGGCATAACAATGCACATACATGACATGATAAGTATAGTGAGATTTAATTGGGCATTACGACAAAGTACATAGACCGCCATCCAACTCGCATCTATGCCTAAAAAGTCCACCTTCGAGGTTATCGTCCGAACACCCTCCAGTATTAAGTTGCAAAGCAACAGACAATTGCATTAAGTATGGTGCGTAATGTAATCAACAACTACATCCTCGGACATAGCGCCAATGTTTTATCCCTAGTGGCAACAACACATCCATAACCTTAGGGGTTGTTGTCACTCCCCCAGATTCACGGAGACATGAACCCACTATCGAGCATAAATACTCCCTCTTGGAGTTACTAGCATCAACTTGGCCAGAGCCTCTACTAATAACGGAGAGCATGCAAGATCATAAACAACACATATGTAATAACTTGATAATTAACATGACATGGTATTCTCTATCCATCGGATCCCGACAAACACAACATATAGAATTACGGATAGATGATCTTGATCATGTTAGGCAGCTCACAAGATCCAACAATGAAGCACAATGAGGAGAAGACAACCATCTAGCTACTGCTATGGACCCATAGTCCAGGGGTGAACTACTCACTCATCACTCCGGAGGCGACCATGGCGGTGTAGAGTCCTCCGGGAGATGAATCCCCTCTCCGGCAGGGTGCCGGAGGAGATCTCCGTAATCCCCCGAGATGGGATCGGCGGCGGCGGCGTCTCCGGAAGGTTTTCCGTATCGTGGTTTTTCGCATCGGGGTTTCGCGACGGAGGCTTTAAGTAGGCGGAAGGGCGAGTCGGGGGCCGGACGAGGGAGCCACACCATAGGGCGGCGCGGGCCCCCCGGGCCGCGCCGCCACGTGGTGTCGCCACCTCGTGGCCCCACTTCGTGTGTTCTTCGGTCTTCCGGAAGCTCCGTGGAAAAATAGGCCCCCGGGTCTTCGTTTCGTCCAATTCCGAGAATATTTCGTTACTAGGATTTCGAAACCAAAAACAGCAGAAAACGAGAACCGGCACTTCGGCATCTTGTTAATAGGTTAGTTCCAGTAAAATGCACGAATATGACATAAAGTGTGCATAAAACATGTAGGTATCATCAATAATATGGCATAGAACATAAGAAATTATCGATACGTCGGAGACGTATCAGCATCCCCAAGCTTAGTTCTCGCTCGTCCCGAGCAGGTAAAACGATAACAAAGATAATTTCTGAAGTGATATGCCATCATAACCTTGATCATACTATTTGTAAACATATGTAGTGAATGCAGCGATCAAAACAATGGTAATGACATGAGTAAACAAGTGAATCATATAGCAAAGACTTTTCATGAATAGTACTTCAAGACAAGTATTAATAAGTCTTGCATAAGAGTTAACTCATAAAGCAATAAATCAAAGTAAAGGCATTGAAGCAACACAAAGGAAGATTAAGTTTCAGCGGTTGCTTTCAACTTGTAACATGTATATCTCATGGATAATAGTCAACATAGAGTAATATAACAAGTACAATATGCAAGTATGTAGGAATCAATGCACAGTTCACACAAGTGTTTGCTTCTTGAGGTGGAGAGAGATAGGTGAACTGACTCAACATAAAAGTAAAGAGAATGGTCCTTCAAAGAGGAAAGCATCGATTGCTATATTTGTGCTAGAGCTTTTATTTTGAAAACATGAAACAATTTTGTCAACGGTAGTAATAAAGCATATGAGTTATGTACATTATATCTTACAAGTTGCAAGCCTCATGCATAGTATACTAATAGTGCCCGCACCTTGTCCTAATTAGCTTGGACTACCGGATCTTTGCAATGCACATGTTTTAACCAAGTGTCACAATGGGGTACCTCCATGCCGCCTGTACAAAGGTCTAAGGAGAAAGATCGCATTTTGGATTTCTCGCTTTTGATTATTCTCAACTTAGACATCCATACCGGGACAACATGGACAACAGATAATGGACTCCTCTTTAATGCATAAGCATGTGACAACAATTATTATTCTCATATGAGATTGAGGATATGTGTCCAAACTGAAACTTCCACCATGATTCATGGCTTTAGTTAGCGGCCCAAAGTTCTTCTCTAACAACATGCATGCTCCAACCATAAAGGTGGTAGATCTCTCTTACTTCAGACAAGACGGACATGCATAGCAACTCACATGATATCCAACAAAGAATAGTTGATGGCGTCCCCGAAGCATGGTTATCGCACAACAAGCAACTTAATAAGAGATAAAGTGCATAAGTACATATTCAATACCACAATAGTTTTTAAGCTATTTGTCCCATGAGCTATATATTGCAAAGGTGAATGATGGAATTTTAAAGGTAGCACTCAAGCAATTTACTTTGGAATGGCGGATAAATACCATGTAGTAGGTAGGTATGGTGGACACAAATGGCATAGTGGAATTGGCTCAAGTATTTTGGATGCATGAGAAGTATTCCCTCTCGATACAAGGTTTAGGCTAGCAAGGTTATTTGAAACAAACACAAGGATGAACGGTACAGCAAAACTCACATAAAAGACATATGGTAAACATTATAAGACTCCATACCGTCTTCCTTGTTGTTCAAAACTCAATACTAGATGTTATCTAGACTCTAGAGAAACCAAATATGCAAACCAAATTAGCAAGCTCTAAGTATTTCTTCATTAATGGGTGCAAAGTATATGATGCAAGAGCTTAAACATAAGCACAACAATTGCCAAGTATCACATTATCCAAGACATTATAGCATTTTACTACATGTATCATTTTCCAATTCCAACCATATAACAATTTAACGAAGAAGAAACTTCGCCATGAATACTATGAGTAGAGCCTAAGGACATATTTGTCCATATGCTACAGCAGAGCGTGTCTCTCTCCCATAAAGTGAATGCAAGGATCCATTTTATTCAAACAAAACAAAAACAAAAACAAAAACAAACTGACGCTCCAAGCAAAGTGCATAAGATGTGACGGAATAAAAATATAGTTTCAGGGGAGGAACCTGATAATTTTGTCGATGAAGAAGGGGATGCCTTGGGCATCCCCAAGCTTAGACGCTTGAGTCTTCTTAGAATATGCAGGGGTGAACCACCGGGGCATCCCCAAGCTTAGAGCTTTCACTCTCCTTGATCATGTTGCATCATACTCCTCTCTTGATCCTTGAAAACTTCCTCCACACCAAACTCGAAACAACTCATTAGAGGGTTAGTGCATAATAAAAATTCACATGTTCAGAGGTGAAACAATCATTCTTAACACTTCTGGACATTGCATAAAGCTACTGGACATTAATGGATCAAAGAAATTCATCCAACATAGCAAAAGAGGCAATGCGAAATAAAAGACAGAATCTGTCAAAACAGAACAGTCCGTAAAGATGGATTTTATTAGGCCACCAGACTTGCTCAAACGAAAATGCTCAAATTGAATGAAAGTTGCGTACATATCTGAGGATCATGCTCGTAAATTGGCGTAATTTTCTGAGCTACCTACAGGGAGATAGACCCAGATTCGTGACAGCAAAGAAATCCGGAACTGCGCAGTAATCCAAATCTAGTACTTACTTTTCTATCAAAGACTTTACTTGGCACAACAAAATATAAAACTAAGATAAGGAGAGGTTGCTACAGTAGTAAACAAATTCCAAGACACAAATATAAAACAAAAATACTGGAGTAAAAACATGGGTTGTCTCCCATAAGCGCTTTTCTTTAACGCATTTCAGCTAGGCGCAGAAAGTGTATCTCAAGTATTATCGCGAGATGGATCATTGATATCATAAGCTCCCCCATTTGTAGTGGTACTAGGGGCTTTGTCAATTTTAGGCCTATAATAATATTTCTTCGGTTTAGGCATTTTAGATACATACATAAACTTTTGCTCCTTTCCCACATAAGCTTTCTCTCTAAACTGTAAAGATGAAAAGGTTGAACCCAAGGTTCCCATATCTTTTTCAAGTTCGCCAATCCTATTATTTTGATTATCATGGTCAAAACAAGTTCCTAAGACACTAATTCTTTCATCAATTCCCCCTAAGGATTTATCAAGTTCATCAGTTTTATCAAGTAATATCTCCAACTTAGTTTCAACACTCGGAAAATTTTTCTCTATGGTTTCCAATTTTTTCATAACATCCTCAAGGGAGGTTTCAATTTTAGTTTCATTAACAGGTGGTGTTCCAAATAAACTCTCAATAATGCAGCTAGCTTCTAAAGCGGGAGCACCTAGGAAGTTACCTCCCGCGAGACAATCAAGAACATATCTATTCCAGCTAGAGATACCAACATAAAAATTCCCGAGTAGGATAGTAGTGGAGTGTTTCTTAGTGCACCTATTATGGGCATCACTAATTCTATACCAAGCATCTTTTAAACATTCTCCCCCTTGTTGCTTAAATGAACGAACTTCAACTTCAGGATTACTCATTTTAGCGGTAGTAAATAAAGCAAACTAGATAAAGTAAATGCAAATAAACTAATTTTTTTGTGTTTTTGATATAGCAATCAAGACAGTAAATAAAGTAAAGCTAGCAACTAATTTTTTTGTGTTTTGATATAATGCAGCAAACAAAGTAGTAAATAAAATAAAGCAAGACAAAAACAAAGTAAAGAGATTGAGAAGTGGAGACTCCCCTTGCAGCGTGTCTTGATCTCCCCGGCAACGGCGCCGAAAAAGAGCTTGATGGCGTGTATTTCACACGTTCGTTGGGCAACCCCAAGAGGAAGGTATGATGCGCACAGCAGCAAGTTTTCCCTCGAAAGAAACCAAGGTTTATCGAACCAGGAGGAGCCAAGAAGCACGTTGAAGGTTGATGGCGGCGGGATGTAGTGCGGCGCAACACCGGAGATTCCGGCGCCAACGTGGAACCTGCACAACACAACCAAAGTACTTTGCCCCAACGAAACAGTGAGGTTGTCAATCTCACCGGCTTGCTGTAACAAAGGATTAACCGTATTGTGTGGAAGATGATTGTTTGCAGAGAAAATAGTAAAAACAAGTATTGCAACAGATTTGTATTTCAGTATTAAAGAATGGACCGGGGTCCACAGTTCACTAGAGGTGTCTCTCCCATAAGATAAAAGCATGTTGGGTGAACAAATTACGATCGGGCAATTGACAAATAGAGAGGGCATAACAATGCACATACATGACATGATAAGTATAGTGAGATTTAATTGGGCATTACGACAAAGTACATAGACCGCCATCCAACCGCATCTATGCCTAAAAAGTCCACCTTCAGGTTATCGTCCGAACCCCCTCCAGTATTAAGTTGCTAACAACGGACAATTGCATTAAGTATGGTGCGTAATGTAATCAACAACTACATCCTCGGACATAGCGCCAATGTTTTATCCCTAGTGGCAACAGCACATCCATAACCTTAGGGGTTGCTGTCACTCCCCGCATTCACGGAGACATGAACCCACTATCGAGCATAAATACTCCCTCTTGGAGTTACTAGCATCAACTTGGCCAGAGCCTCTACTAATAACGGAGAGCATGCAAGATCATAAACAACACATATGTAATAACTTGATAATTAACATGACATGGTATTCTCTATCCATCGGATCCCAACAAACACAACATATAGAATTACAGATAGATGATCTTGATCATGTTAGGCAGCTCACAAGATCCAACAATGAAGCACAATGAGGAGAAGACAACCATCTAGCTACCGCTATGGACCCATAGTCCAGGGGTGAACTACTCACTCATCACTCCGGAGGCGACCATGGCGGTGTAGAGTCCTCCGGGAGATGAATCCCCTCTCCGGCAGGGTGCCGGAGGAGATCTCCAGAATCCCCCGAGATGGGATCGGGGGGCGGCGTCTCCGGAAGGTTTTCCGTATCGTGGTTTTTCGCATCGGGGGTTTCGCGACGGAGGCTTTAAGTAGGCGGAAGGGCGAGTCGGGGGCCGGACGAGGGGGCCACACCATAGGGCGGCGCGGGCCCCCCGGGCCGCGCCGCCACGTGGTGTCGCCACCTCGTGGCCCCACTTCGTGTGTTCTTCGGTCTTCCGGAAGCTCCGTGGAAAAATAGGCCCCCGGGTCTTCGTTTCGTCAAATTCCGAGAATATTTCGTTACTAGGATTTCGAAACCAAAAACAGCAGAAAACGAGAACTGGCACTTCGGCATCTTGTTAATAGGTTAGTTCCAGAAAATGCACGAATATGACATAAAGTGTGCATAAAACATGTAGGTATCATCAATAATATGGCATAGAACATAAGAAATTAACGATACGTCGGAGACGTATCAATCTGCTATATCAAAACCTCCTGAAAACTTGTCTGTGAGCATTTACAGTGAATCCTTCATCGAAACTGCTTGTCAACACCTTCTGCTCCTCGTTGGGTTCGACACTCTTATTTATCGAAAGTACTACGATACACCCCCTATACTTGTGGGTCATCAATGACTAATTATTTATGTTTGTTGTCCTACTAAAAGTCGGTCAAACTTAATTGTGTGGAAGTAATCCCAGGCTGTTTGATTCATAGGGTCATATCCCATAGGAAAATAGAATGATAATAGATCAAACTAATGCAAAATATCTTATAACCACAATCAAATAGAATTTCTCTTGACATAGGATTCAAGTTGGCATGGCATCCCTATCATACAAGGTTTTTATTCGTACTATGCTACAAATCGAAAATAAGATGTGTCAGCACTTTATCGCGGTAGATACGGCAGCTGGCATTCGTTACAAACCAGGAGAAGATACACTTCCTATGGAACGGGTGTTTGCATCCCCGGAGAAGCACCGTTGTGCGCTGCGATAGCCCCATCACGCATATGCTGCAGTGGCTGTCCTCCGGCGCAACTAGGACCCAACTGTCTTGCAGCGCCGGTGGTCCACCATAAGGGTGAGGTCGAAGTGGAGGCCACCGAACCGACGACACGCCTTCTGCCACATCAGGTGCATAACATCGTAAGGCATGATGATGTCCCACCCCTCCTCCGTGAGGGTCAGGTTCTTGAGCAGCCAGTAACTCAGTACGCGGATCATCAACCATAACCTTTCACTTACATACCCTAGTATAGGCACCTCTCCCCATGAGCTTGCCCTTCCAGTGAAGACAAACCGTCAGCCTGGGAACTGCACAGGGCTTGGGCCGGACATTCACCTCATTTCACGTCATTTCACATCATTTCACTTTCAACGGAGGCAGCCTCGGCATAACCCCTATGACGCTTGTTTAGAGGGAACCGATACTAAGATGCATAAACTTCCAGTTAAGCCCTACCCATAATCAGGTAGTGTGGGGGTACTAAATAATTGGAATGGTATCACATCTGAACCCAACCATCATTTTTTATCAAATTCATCATATCATTTCAAGTCACATTCACCTTCAAAATCTTTCAAAGTCATTTCATTTCACATGTTCCCATCTAGAGTAGTCAATTTTATTTAATTAGCACTAGCAACTAGTCATGAGGGGTGCTATCTAGCTTTGATTGCTCTAGGCTAAATGTGATGCTCTTGGGATACTCCTTATCTAGACCAAGTGAATCATGAATCAAAAAGTAAACTTTGATAAACCAAAATCAAACTTGTAAGGTAAAAACTTGGGATAGGATCATTAAGCATAAAAATAATATGTAATGGTGCCTTGCCCTTGTAGAGCTTTGCACTAGGGAAACTTGCAAGAATATTAGCTTGCCTTGGTTGGGGTAGTGATCAAAGTTCTCTTCTTCTTCCTCGAAGTAGATCTCCTCCTCCGTATAGTCCTCGGTGCTAGCGTCTATAAACGGATACGAGGTAACAATCACCAAGCAATACTTAAGGGGACTACTTAGCGTTAATGGCTCACTAAAGATGATCTATCATCATCACAATCCTTACTTAACAACAACTAGGTTTTTATTTAGTGGTAGGAAAATAATTTCCCCTCATTGAAATATTTATTAGGGTTTCTATTTAGGGATTTCTATTTTCATACCCCTGGCTCCTTAGTTGTGCTCAGTTTTCCCCAGCCCCTTAGTTTTTCCTCAGTTTTCCCCAAGACCTTGTCTGAAACCCGCAGAATTGCAGAAGGAGCTCGGACGGAGGATTCCCGTTTAGTTGACGTTGGTTGGTGCTGGCAAGTGGGGCCGCTGTTGGTGCCCCGCAGTGGACACGTCTTCACTTATCCAGATCATCGTGAGACCCACAACTTGTCCACGTTAGTGCGCCGGACCCACAGCTTACCCAGGTGACCGTTGCAAAATGGGAGCCCGAGCCAGCCCCGCGCCCGTGCCCGTGCCATTGCTTCCCCTTTCTTTCCCCGCGCCCCATTGTTCTTCTTCTCCGCCAGCGGCAGCCCTTCTCCGGCAGGCGGGTGATGTCTAGTTTCTCTTCGACCTCCCGTTCTTCATGGCCGCAGTATGGACCCGTGCCTTTGACAAGATGCCCTGATTGCCCACGCCAGGAGCCTCTGAAGCGGTCGATCTGTAAGACGGACGAGAACGGCAACCGTGGACGTGAGTTCCTTGCATGCGAGAGCTTGCCATATAGAGAGTGGGATAAGGTTAGATCTCGCTCGAATTTCTCTGTTTTCTCTCGATTTTCTTGCTATTCGCTCGAATTTGGGATTTAGGGTTCCCGTTGTTGTTTTCAGATCCTAAAGAAATGCAGGCATTTCGAGTGGATCGATGTGTACGTTCAGAGGCTTCAATTGCAGGAATCAATTGGCGCTATTGGGGAGCGTAATTTGGGAGGGGGGGGGACTTGCTGTAGAGAATGCGGCGGAGAGAGGAGCCGTTCCGATTATGCCTAATGCTCCCAATGCAGGACTGCTGGAAGTGAAGGGAGAACTGAAGAAAATGAACAAGCAGTTAAGGCAGCTGATCGAGTTGAAGAAGCAAGCTAATCTGATGGCTGGTTGTTTTTTCTGTTGTATAATTGTGATCGGATTCTTATCATTGCTCACTAGGCGCTAGAAGTTGTTACAAGGGATACCTTGTTACAAATTCATTATTCAGTTACATGTACTTGTAGTTGATTTCATAGTTAGTGTGTGCATTCACCGAAATTACCAACTATATTGGAATGCTAAAGAAAGTTTATAATTGTTAGAGGGGTGACAAATAATCTAGGGCTCCCAATAATCTATTCACCAAAATCCGCAAATATGTATGCCTCATGTTTATACCAAAATTATACCACTTTTGGGCCGTTTCAAATTACCAAAACTATATGCCAAAACTATATCCCCTAAAAGAAAAAGGAAAGAGAAAGATAGTTGATAATTGTTAGAGGGGTGACAATAATGCATTCACCGAAATCCGCAAAATATGTATGCCTCATGTTTATACCAAAATTATACCACTTTTGGGCCGTTTCAAATTACCGAAACTATATGCCAAAACTATATCCCCTAAAAGAAAAAGGAAAGCGAAATATTGTTGATAATTGTTAGAGGGGTGACAATAATGCATTCACCGAAATCCGCAAATATGTATGCCTCATGTTTATACAAAAATTATACCACTTTTGGGCCGTTTAAAATTACCGAAACTATATGCCAAAACTATATCCCCTAAAAGAAAAAGGAAAGCGAAAGATAGTTGATAATTGTTAGAGGGGTGACAATAATGCATTCACCGAAATCCGCAAATATGTATGCCTCATGTTTATACCAAAATTATACCACTTTTGGGCCGTTTCAAATTACCGAAACTATATGCCAGAACTATATCCCCTAAAAGAAAAAAGAAATCGAAAGATAGTTGATAATTCTTAGAGGGGTGACAATAATGCATCCACCGACAGAGAGAGAGAGAGAGGGGTGGCCACGAAGAGACGGGGAGGGGTATACTGCCCGTTAGATCAGTTGATCAACGGTTCGTGGAGTCGATCCGTGTGACAACGGCTCAACCAATCAGGATAAGTTTGGGCATCTGAGAGCATTTGTGACAGAACTTGAGGGCAAAACTGAGTAGTACTAACAATCCAAGGGCACATAACTAGTAAATAGACTAAGGGATTCAAACAAAAAGAATTACAAAATGAAAAATGCGTGTTTTGTACAATATAATTCATATTGGGCTACATCAAATTATTTGCAATTCAAATATACATGAGTGTGACAATTATGGCATCATTTAGACAAACTATGTTTTTGGGGAAGATGTTTTGCAAAGGGGTTTGAGTGGAAAACCATGCATCTTCATAGCTACACTAGTGATTCTGAGAAGTGACAATTTGTGGTAAAACTTGATTTATATATGTTTTTTAAGGTTTTTTTGGTGGCAGGTTGCGTAGGAAGACTCCATGAGTAGGTGCCACTATGTTTTTTATTTTTTTGAATTTTTTTGCGCATGAAATGACTCAATTAGATATGTTAATCTCATTTGTTGACTCTCTGTTGACTAGCTACTTGAGGGTAAGACTGAGTATATTGCACTTGCCAATCTAAGTACTCGAGGGGAAAACTGAGTACAGATAAAATTTCTGTATAAGGCCCGAGGTTATAACTGAGTACACCAAACGTCCCAGGGTTAGACTCGTGTCGCGGTGCACGCTGCAGCCGTGCATAGCGGACACGTGTTGCGGTACACGCCACCTTCGTCTTTATAGAGCCCTTTTCTCCCTCGATGCACGTTCTCACTGCAACCGCCTCTCCTGTCCCATCATCTTCTCCACAACCGAAGAAAAACCCCCGAAGAAAACCGCCGGCGATGGAGAAGAATGAGATGCCCATTGTCGGCGCATCAGCCGCCGGCGCATCGGCCGCTGCCCCCGTCCAGGCCCCTGTCGCTGCTTCCAACGTAGCAGCCGGCGCATCAGCCGCCGGCGCATCAGCCGCCGGCGCATCGGCCGCCGCCACCGTCCAGGCCCCCATCGCTTGGGATCCGTACGAACCAGTGCCGTACGTCGCGCTGGAGAACCCCTACGACACCAGCATCGTCGACGACGAGCCGGAGGTAACCCTTTGCTCCCTTGTTCTTATCCCATTTCAATCCTTTTGTGTTAGATCTAGCGTTATTAGGGTTCGTCTGTTCCTAGTTCAATCCATTTGTGTTAGATCTAGCGTTATTAGGGTGCGTCTGTTCCTAGTTCAATCCTTTTGTGTTAGATCTTGCGTTATTAGTGCTTGTGATTTGCTTTTGTTTAAGATTTGTGCCGATGATGATGAATATTTGGGCACAAATTGATTCAGCGTTTGGTCGATAAACAATTGGTGTGTACAAATTTGTTGTGCATGATCCGTGGTTTGCTCGACTCAAATCCTGGATATAAGTGTGTCCAATGTAACTAAGGCTACCTCTTTTTTTCGAGCCCATATTATCATGCGTGATCTTTGTTCACTCTCTGTTCCATCATCGTTGCGATTGACTCCGTGTTTTTTGCACGATCTTTGGTGCTACGTGACAGGTGCAGAGCAGCGACGTCGACAGCGACGACGAGTCCTTCCACACCAAGACTCGTCACATCCTCAGGAGGCTGCAGTCCGGCCATTACGATGGCCCCTTTGCTCAAGGCATTTACAAGTGCCCCTTCTGCAACAGGAAGCTCCGCGCCACCGACTTCAACTGCCTGGTGAACCATGCTGAATCCATTGGCAGATGCGGCGCTAGAGTTGGAACGACGGTGAACGTGCATGCGTTCATGGCCAAACACAAAGCACTTGGGATTCACCTGCGCAACCTCCAAGCGAGTCACAGGCGCAACCTGGAGGCGTTGCACATGCCTACTGCACTCTCTGTATGTGACTGCTCTATTTGTAGAGCAGCTTAAATTCATGTAAAATGTAGCTTATGTTGTAGGGTTCTATCGGTACTACTGTTGGATCTGTCGTGAATATATCTATGCTATGTTGGCTGCAGTATGCAGCTTATCCTACCTGATTTGTGCCCTAGATTTCCTACCTGATTTGGTAAAAACGAAGGCATAAAGAAATGAATGGAGTTAAAAAAACAGAAGGAGAAGCTGCTCTAGATTTGCTACCAATTTGGGCTATCAAATATGAACGAGATCGAGCGAGAGAGAGGAAAAAGGTACATTGAAAACTGCTAATCTGGGCGAAAGAGACAGAAACCACTCGTGCCCACGTCCCGGACCCACACGGCTCCACACGCTACGGACCCACACGGCTCCACACGCTACGGACCCACACGCTACGGCCACACACGCTACGGCCACACAAACATGGTCTCGTCCTGTCCCACGCGGTTCCTTCCTACCAGCCCCACACGACGCGGCCCCACAAATGACACGAGCCCACTCGTCAGCACGGAACGGTCAACTTAACGGAATCCTGCCATCCGAGCTGCTTCTGCTCCTTCTGCGGGTTTCAGACAAGGTCTTGGGGAAAACTGAGGAAAAACTAAGGAGCTGGGGAAAACTGAGCACACCTAAGGACCCGAGGGCACAGAAATAGAAATCCCTTCTATTTATCATTTTTGAGAAATAATTTCCTCTCATTGAATCTTGTTAAAATTTAATCTCCTCAAATAATAAGGTATGAGTACATGTTGACCAAGGTCAACACTTCATATTTATCATTTGGGGAAAATGATTTAAATGAGGTATTATACCTCATGCAATTTAAATACTACTATGGACATGATTTAATATTCTCAAATAATAATATATGGGGTCATGAGGACTAATGTCATCACCTCACATTGAATTACTTAAAGAAATGATTTAAATGAGATGCTACATCTCATAGATTTTAAATACTAGTTTTGAAATAATTTAAATGAGCTAGAAATGGCCACATAGCCACTATTTGAATCTAGCTCATGATCATATGAAGCAACCATGTTATATTTTTACATAATCAATTAGACAATATGAAATGTGATTTATGAGAGTTGGAATCAACTCAAAATCATTTATGGTTGATTTTAATAAATGTTTGAAATTTGAAAAGGCCCTGCCTTGTTATTTCTACTACATTAATTCTACAATGAATCAAGTGTTGATACCAGTGTAGTTTGTTAGATAATTTCATAAGCTTTCATACACAATTGGATTCACTCAAATTGGATTTCTGGATTTTGTTTTATTCAAATTCTAGTAAAGCACTAGTATTGAATTGAGTTGAATTGAATTAAATCGAATTCAAATGAGTGGGCTAGGCGGGAAACGAAGTTGGGCCAGGGGAGGGAAAAAGAGTTGGGCCAGCCCAACTACGCGTCAGTGCGCCGTGGGCTGCCTGACAGGGAGTGCCCCACCCGTCAGCGTCTCTTTAATCACGGAGAGACGTTGGATTAGAGATGGATTGGACGGGCGAGAGGCGTCGTCGTCTCCGGCGAGAGGAGGTTACTGGCGCGGCGAGGGTAGGGGGTTGGCGGGCTCACCGGTGGCCGGCGGTCGTCCGTGAGGTGCTGCGGTGGTGTTGCGGATGATGGTGATGCAGATGGTGGTCGCAGATGGTGCTGAGGTGGACGAAATCGCTGTCTCCCTCCAGCTACTGCCGCGGCGGCTCCGACCAAATTCCGGTGACTGGGTGGCTAATGTGGTGCAGCAAGAGCTCGAGGAGAGCAAGTGAAGGGAGGGGAGCAAGCTGGTGTGGAGAAATCATCCCGGGGAGGGCTCCTTTTATAGCGGCGGGTGGTGGCCAAGGCGGAGCGGGGCAGGTCATGGTGGCGATGGCACTACGGGTGGCGAAGGGGCAAGGGAGTGGTTGCGTCGTGTTGGCGACGTCGAGGCGATCACAACGAGCGTCAGGGCGCTGAAAACGGAGCACGGGAGCGTCGTCATCGTCCTCGCGCACCCGTGTACTGCGACGGACGGCGTCGACCATGGCGTCGGCTACAGGGTGAGCGCGGTCCAATGAGGTTGTCTGGGGGTTTGCTAGTTTCCTGGTGATGACGTAGGAGAGAGGAGAGGTCGAGGCGAGCGCGGAGTCAACGGGAGAAGTCGGTGCTCTGTCGTGTCCAGGGACATGTCTGGCGCGCTCTGGCGCGTCTGGACGTCGCTGGGCACATCCTGGCCAGGGCTCTGCAGTGCTCTCTGATACGTCTCCAACGTATCTATAATTTCTTATGTTCCATGCTAGTTTTATGACAATACCTACATGTTTTGTTCATACTTTATAATGTTTTTATGCATTTTCCGGTACTAACCTATTAACAAGATGCCGAAGCGCCAGTTCCTGTTTTCTGCTGTTTTTGGTTTCAGAAATCCTACACAGGAAATATTCTCGGAATTGGACGAAACAAAAGCCCACGGTCTTATTTTCCACGGAGCCTTCAGAACACCGAAGAGGAGACGGAGAAGGGCCACGAGGCGGCCACCCCATAGGGCGGCGCGGCCCCACCTCTGGCTGCGCCGCCATATGGTGTGGGCCCCTCGAGAGCCCCCCTGCGCTTCCCCTTCGCCTATTTATTCCCTCCGTCGCGAAAACCCTAGTACCGAGAGCCACGATACGAGAAAAGTTACTGAGACGCCGCCGCCGTCAATCCCATCTCGGGGGATTCTGGAGATCGCCTCCGGCACCCTGCTGGAGAGGGGAATCATCACCGGAGGGCTCTACATCACCATGCCCGCCTCTGGACTGATGCGTGAGTAGTTCATCCTTGGACTACGGGTCCATAGCAGTAGCTAGATGGTTGTCTTCTCCTCTTGTGCTATCATGTTTAGATCTTGTGAGCTGCCTATCATGATCGGGATCATCTATTTGTAATGCTACATGTTGTGTTTGTTGGGATCCGATGAATATTGAATACTATGTCAAGTTGATTATTGATCTATCATATATGTGCTATTTATGTTCTTGCATGCTCTCCGTTGCTAGTAGAGGCTCTGGCCAAGTTGATACTTGTGACTCCAAGAGGGAGTATTTATGCTCGATAGTGGGTTCATGCCTCCATTGAATGCAGGACGAGTGACGGAAAGTTCTAAGGTTGTGGATGTCTTGTTGCCACTAGGGATAAAACATTGATGCTTTATCTAAGGATATTTGTGTTGATTACATTACGCACCATACTTAATGCAATTGTCCGTTGTTTGCAACTTAATATCTGGAGGGGTGCGGATGCTAACCTGAAGGTGGACTTTTTAGGCATAGATGCATCTTTGGATGGCGGTCTATGTTCTTTGTCGTACTGCCCTAAGTAAATCTCATAGTAGTCATCATGATATGTATATGAATCTCTATTCTGTCAATTGCCCAACTATAATTTGTTCACCCAACATGCTATTTATTTTATTGGAGAGACACCACTAGTGAGCTGTGGACCCCGGTCCTTTTCTTTACATCTGAAATAAAATCTACTGCAATCACTGTTCTCTGTTGTTTTCTGCAAGCAAACATAATTCTCCACACCATACGTTTAATCCTTTGTTTTCAGCAAGCCGGTGAGATTGACAACCTCACTGTTAAGTTGGGGCAAAGTATTTTGATTGTGTTTTGCAGGTTCCACGTTGGCGCCGGAATCCCTGGTGTTGCGCCGCACTACACTCCTCCACCAACAACCTTCACGTGGCCTTCATCTCCTACTGGTTTGATAACCTTGGATTCTTACTAAGGGAAAACTTGCTGTTGTACGCATCACACCTTCCTCTTGGGGTTCCCAACGGACGTGTGCTTTACCGTCACAAGCACTCTCCTTCGTTGATGGTGTGTACCAACAGGTGCGTGGGAGTGAGGGGAGGCTCAAAGACATGGTGAGATCATTCAGAGGTGAGAGAGGAGAAGAATGGCATGGTGAGGTCATGATCACCACGGCATGGTGGTGTCCTTGATGATATCATGCCCTACCTTTGTCTCTAGAGCTTGGCAACGTTGAAGGGGTACAAGAGTGAGCTAATGATGACCAGAGAGGTGATGATTTGGTCTAAAATCCATCAGATATCAGAGTGTGTGGAGTTGGTGAAATGGTGCACACAAGGTGTTTGTGTTAATGGCCGCAAGAAGATTATTTTTGAATTTTGCAAAGATTTTTGTTGGAGTTGATTTAAATAACATTTGAGACACAATGGTGGTGGTGGGGTGAAAAATTGAATTGATTTGCAAAAATCCAAATGTGGCATAATCTTAAATATGTTTGAATGTTGCTACTTTGCTTGATGGTATTTTGAAATCTAGAAAGAATTTGCAGGGGTGTTCTTTACCAAAGTTGTTCACCTTGATGAGGTCTTGGATGAGGTGCAAATACTTGAGAATGTTTAGTTTAGAAATCTCTTAATACAAGGGCTCAAAGTGGGTAAGATGTTAAAAGTGTCACATGTGACCATTATCATATGTGACTTGGTTTTTTGATTTTCTCTTTATTTGATTTGCATTTCTTTGATTCAAAAGTGTTTCTTATTAGTTTAGAAACATTTCCAAACCATTGAAACAAATTAAAAAGGCCTAGGTTAAAGATTTACAAAAATGGCCATAGCCTCATATGAGGTGATATTCTTATTTTTCTTTTTCTTCTATTTTGTTTCACTTGATTCACTTGGGCATGGTTTAGGGTCCATTTAGGGTTATATTGGGTTTAGTAATGGTTTCGAACCATTTGGGTAAAGTATGTGAGCATAGGTCAAGATTTGCCATTATGGCTATATGCCACATATGCCTCTATGTATATTTTCATTTTATTTTTGTTTCAACTTTGATTTAATTGGTAAGTAATAGGTTGGGTTTGTTGAGGTTTTTCAAACCATCCAAACAAGGTAGAACATGGCATAGTTCATTATTTGCAAAAATAGTTATTTGCTCTCATATGCTTTTCCTCTTATTTTGTTTTCTTTTTCTTTTGTTTCTTTTTGACTCCAAGGAGCAAGGTTTAGGGTTTAAGATCATTTCAAAATACTTCAACAAACAAACATGGCAAAACTACACATATATGCATGATCACTATGCATCAAACTTAATTTAACAAAAGTTTTTGTTGGTTCCAAAATTTGGAAAAGGGAAATTCATTTTTCTTCTTTGTTTGAAAATTGGGATGTTACAAACCCTTCCCCCTTAAAAAAATCTCGTCCCGAGATTTAGGAAAAGTTAGGTTCCTAAGAGAGATTGGGCAGATGAGTTAATAGGAAAACATACTTGGCATGGCCTGGGGTGCTTCCTGGGCTTCAGTGGAATTCATGTGGTAGAGACGGCCGTTGCGATTGTTCTGGTTCCTTCTAGCTGCGAAGCGGCGCTGTTGCTGAGCATGTGCAGCAGTATTGGGGGCAGTCTTGGCAAGATTTTTGGGGCACTCATTGGAGTAGTGACCCACAGTTCCACATTCATAACAAGTCACTGTTGACTTGTCCTTCTGGGTGACGGGGATAGCGTTGCTTCCAGTCCTTGGGGCATTATTGGGGTTGTTGTTATCACCATTGGGGTGGCTGTTTGATGGCGTGTATTTCACACGTTCGTTGGGAACCCCAAGAGGAAGGTATGATGCGCACAGCGGCAAGTTTTCCCTCAGAAAGAAACCAAGGTTTATCGAACCAGGAGGAGCCAAGAAGCACGTTGAAGGTTGATGGCGGCGGGATGTAGTGCGACGCAACACTAGAGATTCCGGCGCCAACGTGGAACCTGAACAACACAACCAAAGTACTTTGCCCCAACGAAACAGTGAGGTTGTCAATCTCACCGGCTTGCTGTAACAAAGGATTAACCGTATTGTGTGGAAGATGATTGTTTGCAGAGACAACAGTAAAGAACAAGTATTGCAGCAGATTTGTATTTCGAGTATTAAAGAATGGACCGGGGTCCACAGTTCACTAGAGGTGTCTCTCCCATAAGGTAAAAGCATGTTGGGTGAACAAATTACGAGTCGGGCAATTGACAAATAGAGAGGGCATAGCAATGCACATACATGTCATGATAAGTACGAGTGAGATTTAATTGGGCATTACGACAAAGTACATAGACCGCCATCCAACCGCATCTATGCCTAAAAAGTCCACCTTCGAGGTTATCATCCGAACCCCCTCCAGTATTAAGTTGCTAACAACGAGACAATTGCATTACGTATGGTGCGTAATGTAATCAATAACTACATCCTCGGACATAGCATCAATGTTTTATCCCTAGTGGCAACGAGCACAACACAACCTTAGGGGTTTCGTCACTCCCCAGGTGTCAATGCGGGCATGAACCCACTATCGAGCATAAATACTCCCTCTTGGAGTTACTAGCATCAACTTGGCCAGAGCCTCTACTAATAACGGAGAGCATGCAAGATCATAAACAACACATATGTAATAACTTGATAATTAACATAACATGGTATTCTCTATCCATTGGATCCCGACAAACACAACATATAGAATTACAGATAGATGATCTTGATCATGTTAGGCAGCTCACAAGATCCAACAATGAAGAACAATGAGGAGAAGACAACCATCTAGCTACTGCTATGGACCCATAGTCCAGGGGTGAACTACTCACTCATCACTCCGGAGGCGACCATGGCGGTGTAGAGTCCTCCGGGAGATGAATCCCCTCTCCGGCAGGGTGCCGGAGGAGATCTCCAGAATCCCCCGAGATGGGATTGGCGGCGGCAGCGTCTCAGTAAGGTTTTCCGTATCGTGGTTTTTCGCATCAGGGGTTTCGCGACGGAGGCTTTAAGTAGGCGGAAGGGCAACGTGGGGGGCCACACGAGGGCCCCACACCACAGGTCGGCGCGGCCAAGGCCTGGGCCGCGCCGCCCTATGGTGGCGGCCCCTCGTGGCCCCACTTCGACTCCTCTTCGGTCTTCCGGAAGCTTCGTGGCAAAATAGGACCCCGGGTCTTGATTTCGTCCAATTCCGAGAATATTTCGTTACTAGGATTTCTGAAACCAAAAACAGCAGAAAACAGCAACTGGCTCTTCGGCATCTTGTTAATAGGTTAGTTCCATAAAATGAACGAATATGACATAAAGTGTGCATAAAACATGTAGGTATCATCAATAATATGGCATGGAACATAAGAAATTATCGATACGTCGGAGACGTATCACTGTTGTTGTTGTTGTGGTTGTTGTTGTTGTTGTTGTTGTTGTTGTTGTTGTTGTTGTTGTTGTTGTTGTTGTTGTTGTTGTTGTTGTTGTTGGTGCTGCTGTTGTTGTGGCCTCCGGGCTTTGGGTGGCCTCCGTTGTTGTTGGTGTAGTTTGGGCGGTACGTCTGAGCAGGGGGCTTGTTGTATCTTGGGGCAAATCCTCCAGTTGAATTGTTGCGGTGCTTCTGTGCATGGTTGGGTCCAGTCTGATGCATCATTCTTTGCTTGCGGTTCTCGTTGGCTTGGTGCAGCTTCCCTTCCATCTGTATAGCTGAGTCCACAAGGGCTTCCAGGTCAGCGAACGGAATGTTCAATAACACAGTCTTCATCTCATCGTGCAGTCCGTTCAGAAATCTCTCCTTCCTCTTCTCGTTGGTGTCGGTCTCATCCGGGGCGTATCTTGACAGAGTGAGGAACCTGTCACGGTATTCCACCACGGACATTCTTCCTTGTTTGAGTTCGCGGAACTCGTCTCTCATCTTCTTAATCAGTCCTTGGGGAACATGTACTTGCTGAACCTGAGCTTGAAATCTGCCCAAGTCATCATTTGTCCCGCATTCATTGCGCGGGCACTAGTCCACCAGGCTCTAGCAGGTCCTGACAGATAGTGGGTGGCGAACAGTACTTTCTCTGCGGCTTCTACTCCCGCAACTTCCAGGTTGTTCTCCATCGTTTGGAGCCAATCATCTGCGTCAAGTGGCTCTTCGGTCTTGCTGAACATCGAAGGGTTGGTGTTCTAAAAGTTCTTCAGCTTGGATCCAGGGTGATCGTGGTTTCCATGGCCTTGATTGTTCTGAGCTATCTGCTGTAGGGCTGCAATATTGGCTTGTCGTTCAGCTCTCTCGGCTTCTCTATCTGCCATCATCATCTGCAGCATCTGCATCATTGCATCCTGGTTGGTGCTGCGGGTTGGTGGGGCCATCTAAACATTGAGGTAGATGATAAGATAAGAGGGAAATTTCTATGGTTTGTTTGGTTTAAAGTTCAAAAAGTTTCAAAACTTGAGTAGTGTTGAGGGGGTAAAAACCAACAACACTTTTTCATTCATACCAAACATCACGCATTACAAAGCTAACACACCGTTGGTTTTAAGAACCATTCATTCGTTCTACGATACAAGGGGGCAGATACAAACTCACACCTACTCAAGTGATTTAGTGATACTACTCTTCATTTTAAAAGGTGGTTTCTTCATCTTCATGGGTGGTGTGCTTAGCGACAAGCGCGGGCGTTGTTCAACTCCTTGCGGGTCTTGTGTCCAGGCAGGCAACATAGTAGTTCATCTCCGGGTGCGGTGGCATGGTTATTGGTCTTTCCATGGGGTCTTGTCTTGGGTAGTAAATGAAGCGAGTGTTCTTGATCTTGTTCTCATTTTGCCCACACAGACGGGCAATTGCTTCTTGCATGGCTTTGGCTATTCCATCCTTCCAAGTGTTCCCCGTTACCAAAAACCAGATGGTTTCCCATATTGGGGCTCCAAGCTTTCCTCTCAGATCTGCAGTAACTTCCCACCGAGGTGGTTTTCCTGATTGATTGTTGAGTGGCACTCCAAGGAACTCGGGATACGGGCGTCCTAGATATTCAACTAGTTGCTTCAAGTCCTTCTCGAACATTAGGTCTCCTCCGTGGCCAAGCTGATAGGACTCACATTTGTACTCCATCTGTGAGCAATTAGGATGAGTAAGTTAGAGAAGTGAGCAAGGGTGCAAATTTTTATGTAGAATTTCAAGGAAATGTAGGGCATGAATTTCTCATTTTGAAAAGATCTCGAGGATAAGAGTGAGGATAAGTTTTCATAAATATTCACTTTATTTGTTTTGAAACTAAGTTTTTCAGACGTCCATTCTAACTAGGGTCTCCTAAGGTCAAACAATGGCTCTGATACCAACTTGTCAACACCCGGATTTTTAAGTCTAGATGCCTATTATGCCATACATCGCAATCCCAGGAATATTGTTTTTGCGAGACATAATAGATTGATATCACAACACATCATTCATTACATACCATAATCGTCTTACAATAAAGGATCACATGATCGAGTCTTAATACAACAACAGTTGATCTAATGATCAATTACAAAACACATAGCGGAAGCGAATTAGCGGCTGCGGTCCATCTGTTCCACATGCAACTTTTGACGTCAGGAGCAATCCTAGTTGTCGTAGACGTCCTGCTATCCTTCTTCCTGATTCTGGTACTCCTCTTCATAGTCTGGCCATTTGAATAGCCAGGGACAAAGCCATGAGTACTTTAAAGTACTCGCAAACTAATACTAGAGTAAGCACTATCAACTATAGTAAGGGTTTCTAAGCTCTAGGTTCATTTGCATAAATCCAATTATATTTCATAAGCATTTAGTAGTAGAAGACTCTTTATTTGCCTAACTAATTAACTCAAGTGGGAACATTAGTGTCATTCCCATAACTCTGTTGTGATTCAAGTCAAATTCACCATTTACCTTTCAAGTTCAAGTCACAAGTCGTATGTCACATTTTTGAAAAATGATCTGATGACGGAACGTAACAGTATGGCCTTTCCAATCGTCCGTAACCGTGGACACGGCTATTCGAATAGGTTTACACTCTACAGAGGTTGTACACTTGTGCCACAACATTTGATTACATCCGTCAGGGATAACCCTGAATAATCGTAACTCAGTAAGCGGATCATCAACCATAACCTTTCACTTACATACCCTAGTATAGGCACCTCTCCCCATGAGCTTGGCCTCCCAGTGAAGACAAACCGTCGACTCGGGAACTGCACAGGGCTTGGGCCGGACATTCACCTCATTTCACGTCATTTCACATCATTTCACTTTCAACGGAGGCAGCCTCGGCATAACCCCGATGACGCTTGTTTAGAGGGAACCCATACTAAGATGCATAAACTTCCAGTTAAGCCCTACCCATAATCAGGTATTCTGGAGGTACTAAATAATTGGAATGGTATCGCATCCGAACCCAACCATCAGTTTTTATCAAATTCATCATATCATTTCAAGTCACATTCACCTTCAAAATCTTTCAAAGTCATTTCATTTCACATGTTCCCATCTAGAGTAGTCAATTTTATTTAATTAGCACTAGCAACTAGTCATGACGGGTGCTATCTAGCTTTGATTGCTCTAGGCTAAATGTGATGCTCTTGGGCTGCTCCTTATCTAGAACAAGTGAATCATGAATCAAAAAGTAAACTTTGGTAAACCAAAATCAAACTTGTAAGGTAAAAACTTGGGATAGGATCATTAAGCATAAAAATAATATGTAATGGTGCCTTGCTCTTGTAGAGCTTTGCACTAGGGCAACTTGCAATAATATTAGCTTGCCTTGGTTGGGGTAGTGATCAAAGTTCTCTTCTTCTTCCTCTAAGTAGATCTCCTCCTCCTGATAGTCCTCGGTGCTAGCGTCTATAAACGGATACGAGGTAACAATCACCAGGCAATACTTAAGGGGACTACTTAGCCTTAATGGCTCAGTCAAGATGATCTATCATCATCACAATCCTTACTTAACAACAACTAGGGTTTTATTTAGTGGTAGGAAAATAATTTCCTCTCATTGAAATATTTATTAGGGTTTCTATTTATCATTTTCGAGTAATAATTTCCTCTCATTGAATCTTGTTAAAATTTAATCTCCTCAAATAATAAGGTATGAGTACATGCATGTTGACCAGGGTCAACACTTCATATTTATCATTTGGGGAAAATGATTTAAATGAGGTATTATACCTCATGCAATTTAAATACTACTATGGACATGATTTAATATTCTCAAATAATAATATATGGGGTCATGAGGACTAATGTCATCACCTCACATTATCTTCAAAAAAAAAGTCATCACCTCACATTCAATTACTTAAAGAAATGATTTAAATGAGATGCTACATCTCATAGAATTTAAATAATAGTTTTGAAATAATTTAAATGAGCTAAAAATGGCCACATAGCCACTATTTGAATCTAGCTCATGATCATATGAAGCAACCATGTTATATTTTTACATAATAAATTAGACAATATGGAATGTGATTTATGAGAGTTGGAATCAACTCAAAATCATTTATAGTTGATTTTTAATAAATGTTTGAATTTGAAAAGGCCCTGCCTTGTTATTTTTACTACATTCATTCTACAATAAATCTAGGGTTGAGACCAGTGTAGTTTGTTAGATAATTTCATAAGCTTTCGTACACAATTGGAGTCACGAAAATTGGATTTGTGGATTTTGTTTTATTCAAATTCTAGTAAAGCACCAGTATTGAATTGAGTTGAATTGAATTAAATCGAATTCAAATGAGTGGGCTAGGCGGGAAACGCAGTTGGGCCAGGGGAGGGAAAAAGAGTTGGGCCAGCCCAATCACGCGCCAGTGCGCCATGGGCTGCCTGACAGGGAGTGCCCCACCCGTCAGCGTCTCTTTAATCACCGAAACGGTACGCTCGCGGAGAGACGTTGGATTAGAGATGGATCGGACAGGCGAGAGGCGTTCGTCGTCTCCGGCGAGAGGAGGTTGCTGGCGCGGCAAGGGTAGGGGGTTGGCGGGATCACCAGTGGCCGGCGGTCGTCGGTGAGGTGTTGCGGACGACGGCGATGCAGATGGTGGTCGCAGGTGGTGCTGAGGTGGACGAAATCGCCATCTCCCTCCCGCTACTGCCACGGCGACTCCGACCAAATTCCGGTGACTGGGTGGATAATGTGGTGCAGCAAGAGCTCGAGGAGAGCAAGTGAAGGGAGGAGAGCAAGATGGTGTGGAGAAATCATCCCGGGGAGGGCTCCTTTTATAGCGGAGGGTGGAGGCCAAGGCGGAGCGGGGCAGGTCATGGTGGCGATGGCGCTACGGGCGGTGAAGGGGAAAGTGAGTGGTTGCGTCGTGTTGGCGACATCGAGGCGATCACGACGAGCGTCAGGGCGCTGAAAACGGAGCACGGGAGCGCCGTCATCGTCCTCGCGCACCCGTGTACCGCGGCGGACGGCGTCGACCATGGCGTCGGCTACAGGGTGAGCGCAGTACAATGAGGTTGTCTGGGGGTTTGATGGTGTCCTGGTGAGCGCGTAGGAGAGAGGAGAGGTCGAGGCTGGGCACGTCCTGGCCAGGGCTCTGCAGTGCTCTCCTTCGTCGATGATGTGTACCAGCAGGTGCGTGGGAGTTAGGGGAGGCTCAAAGTCATGGTGAGATCATTCAGAGGTGAGAGAGGAGAAGAATGGCATGGTGAGGTCATAATCACCACGGCATGGTGGTGTCCTTGATGATATCATGCTGACAAGGTATTAACTTGTCAATGCCTACAGATTGTAGACTAGGGTTTTGTTAGATGTAGAGGGCAAGTAGATCTCGAAGGTTTCAGCCGAAAAGTACTCGACGATGTAAAAACTAGGGTTTGAGAGACAATTATTTGATCCTTTCTTCGTCCCTCGACTCCCCCTTATATAGGAGGTGGAGCCGAGGGATTCGTGATACACAAGTTTACAGAGTCCGGGATGGTTTCTAACTCATCCCGTAAGATTACAAACGACGACTCCTATTACAACTCTAGCTTTCCTTAATAATATCTTGGGCTTCCGAATCTTCTTATTCTTCGGGTCATGGGCCTTTAGCAAACCCTGGGTATCTTCTTCGGCAGGTCCACTGGGTATGCCTATGTCAGTAGCCCCCGAGATTTTACTTGAATCGCAGAGTCAGGGAAAATCTCCACCTTTATATTTATTCGACAACTCTGAATTTTCTCAGATATCTTTACTCATAAATCTTTATATTGTACAGGGATAATGGTAGTTGGGGCTAGTTCATCTGACGGATCAGGTACTAGTTAACTGCTCTAGTGGCAATCCGCAAAAACCTACTTCAAAATCACGTCCCTGGACATGATTTCGGGATACTGGTGTAAACTTCGACAGGTGCCGCTTAAGGTCTTACCATTCTGTCGAGTCCCACTCATATTTATCGGGTACCTAACGCGCCCGTTAGGATTTTTCTTCGTATCTGTTGATACGGAAAAAAGTAGCCAACCGACGTCACAGACGGCGCCACGCCGCACAGAACGGATCTGCGGTCTTACCTTCGCAAATTTTGCGGCATTCAGAGATTTATTCGCAACTTCGGCGCTCTGAGAATATATTGTCGAGTGCTTATTTGGCTGTTGGAATAGCACATTTTATTGAGTCAACGGATGACTTATATTGCTCTCCCGATGGGAGTATATGTAGAGTTATTTGAACTCGAAATATACTCTTTTGTACTTCTTCTTCTCTCTCTTTTTTTTTTAAATTTCATCGGGTACGCGACCAGCGTTCCCGACGGGAGTAGCCCCCGAGGCTACAGCCAAGGACTTGTGCTTGGTTATAGGCTCCACGCCTTATGCTGCTATATTTTCTTTTTCTCTCGAAGTTTTATAATTTCTCGGGTGCGCGAACAGCGCTCCCGATGGGAGTAGCCCCCGAGGCTATGAACAAATATTTGTATTTGATCATAGGCTCATGCCATTTCTATTTTGTCTTTCTTGATCTTTTCATTTTTTCAAAGTAGCCCCCGAGCATTTGATCAAAAACTTGTATATGATCAAAGGCTCTCCAATATTTTTTGCATGTCGCCTTTTTATGCCACTGTGAAATCGAGTTTTTCGCTTCTGACAAGGTGACGCTATTGCTGACGATAGCCACGATTACGAATCCAGAAATTGCGAAAGGTTGCCGCCCACTGCCTTGCGGGCCCAAACTATCCATTGTCTTGACACGTCGTGTAGGTGGGGGACACACGTCCTCCGCTTTTCCTGGCGCACGTACCGTAACTTCTCCAGTGTGAAAATACTTCTTTACCCTTGTGTCTTCGTGGTTATCATCTGTCGCACCCCTTTTCCATCCGACGGTCCGCCGCTTCGCCTCACCTCTATATAAGATCTCCTTCTTCTTCCTCAAGCACTTCCGCTCGCGCCGTTCTCCTACTCTCCTCTGCAAAACCTCCTCCTGCGCCTCACAGTTTCCTAAGCTCATCTCCTCCAAGCTGTACTCCTGCGCCATTGTTGATGCCACCACGTCGATTGACCAGGCACAGTACAACTGAATCGTCAATGGCTGCCGTGGATCTGGGAAGGGCGGAGTGGGAAAGGTCCAAGATTTCCACTCAGGACCTCAATCTCTTGAAGAAACTAGGGATTAGCAAGAAGCCTAAGGCGCTGTGCTTCCCTAGTGAAGAAAGCTACCCAACCCCTCCAATGGGGTATCGGGTAAGTTTCGTCGACCATCTTATCCGCGGTCTTTCCGCCCCCATTCATCCTTTCCTCCGTGGATTGCTTTTTGTTTATGGTCTTCAACTTCACCACCTCACGCCGAACTCTATCCTCCATATTTCCATTTTCATCACCCTCTGTGAAGCCTTCCTTGGCGTCTCGCCTAACTGGGCGCTATGGAAGCGCATTTTCTTTTGTCGCCGCAATGGCTCTCCCAATGTCGCCTATAATATAGGCGGCGTTGTTATTTCTGTTCGCCCCACAGTCGATTACTTCGACGTCAAACTCCCTGACTCAGTTCAAGGGTGGCGCAAGAAGTGGTTGTACATTCAGGAGGAGAACCATGGATGTGCTGAAGACAACATCCCTCCGTTCGATGGTGCCGAGAAAATCCTTCGTCGCCGTTCTTGGGATGCAGAGGCTACCGAAGAAGAAAAAACTTCGACAGAGGCCTTGATGACTCGCATCCATGAGTTGCAAAATACTCGCGGCAAAGAGTTGTCAGGTATCCAGATCACAGTGTATTTTCTTAAAACCAGAGTGCAGCCTCTTCATGCTCGCAAATATCCTCTCTGGAAGTATGCTGGCGACGAGGACGTAGATCGGCTGTCAGCGGATTTGGAGGTCAAGGACTTAGAAAAGCTTGTCCGAAAAATCTCCTCCCTTAGCAAAAAAGATTCTGTCCCTTCTTCTTGCCGTGTAAAACCGTACAGCGCCGCCAATGCGCTTCCCAAGGTAAATTTTGTCGATTGATTTGTTATTGTCTTGCTATCTTTTTGTAACTCCTTTGTTGACATCTTCCCTTGTTTTTATATAGAATCATCCAAATCTTGTCTCGCTTCCTCCCCTTCCTGAAGGTGGAGATGTCGAGGAAAGGGCCGTTGTCGCCGATGACAACCAAGATGCCCCCTCTTTTGTGAATGAACCCGCAGATTCTCGAAAATCTGCGGGATCTGTTGAAAAGGAGGCTGCCTCTGAAGGCACTGCATCAGCACAATCTCCTCCTCCTGCTGTTTCTCCAAAGAACAAAAGGAAAAGGAATGATGTCGAAGATTCCGGGACCTCCAAACCCGAAGAAGCTGTTCCTTCACATCAGAAGGCAGCTTATGATCCATACCTTGAGGCCCTCATTAGTTCGTAAGTCCCCTCTCTTTCCCTCTTTTTTTTTATTTTTATACTCGAAGATTTTTGTCTATCTTGCTTTTTATGCTGCCACCATTTTACCGCAGTGATGATGAGGAAGAAACACCAGCTCTTGATGTGGCTGCTCGAACGAGTACGTCATATACTCTAGTTGTTTCGGAGCCGCCAGTTGAAGGAGAGGAATCCTCGCCTCCTCAACAAAACGTCGGCGCTTCTACTCCTCCTTCAAGCCCCCTTGTCCCTTCACCAAAAAGGGCAAGGACTGAAACAATCCCGGAGCCTACTCTCCAATTGAGTAGCTCCTCTAACCCTCTCTTGGATGATGTAAGTTCTTAATATTCTTGTCACTGTCTATACTTCCTCTGTTTGCTTCTGTGTGCCATTATATTTTTCTCATACCGACATTTTCTTTCTTTGTCCCTTTTTTTTAACAGCCTATGATCAAAGAGCTTATTCGTATCGGTGCCCAATTCATTGGGTACCGTGAATATGCCAGTAAGACTGAAGGTAATGCCTTACTGCTTCTTTTTGTCGCTGCTCTCTTACTCCTTTGTTGTCGATGTTTTTAACTAAATTTAACTTTCTTGGCAGAAAAACTGGCGGAGGTCAACGAACATGCCAATACACTTGCTCAAAAATTAGAGCAAAGTGAAGAGGCTCGTAAGAAGGCCGAATCAGATGCTATTCAAGCTAGAGCAGAGGCTGACAAGGCCAAGACTGATGCTGCTGGTGTCGAAGATCTTAGGAAGAGACTTCACGATGCCGAGACTTCGCTGAGCGAGCATATAGCTGCACAATCTGCTCGCGAGGAAGCGGTCCTTAAGCGCATAAGGTCGCAAAATCGTCGCTTTGTCAGTAAGTCTCTGAACCACTTTGTATCCCTTTAACTTTCTTTCCTTCACTTGTTTATTGCTCAATAAATTTTTATCTTGTCAGGTAAAACAGCTCAAGAATTTGAACTTGAAGACCCCGACAATGATCCTCTTCTTGACGCCGTTTCATTCCATGAGTTTCATGGAACGGAAGCACGCGAGGGCATTGATCAAGCTAAAGCAGGGCTGTCGCGGCTCTTCCCCTACTTCTTCCCAAAGAAAGAGGAACCCGCAACTTTCCTTGCTCTGGCCAAGTGCTTTAATCCACCAGAAGATCTTGGGCTGAAGATGCGCCAAGAAAATATGAAGGTCGCTGTTGAAAGCACTGTTGCTCTGGTCGCTGATAGCCAGCAAGCTATGGACTGGGCGAAAGTAGGCGACACGGAGCAGATAGAACAGCCAAAATGGCGATCGTTGATCAAGGCGGCAAAGCCCAATACGAAGAAAATCTTGTCCTATCTCGGGATCAAGCCATCTTCGACTCCTAGCTCATCAAAGCCGGAGGTCTAGTTGAATGCCCCTTTGCTTTTTTTCTTTTTTAGCTTATTTCCTTCTTTTGGCACTGTTGCCATGGTGTTCTTGGCGATGACTGCTTCAGTAGGTCTCTAGAGGTCCTTCTTTTGTAATAGACATGTATATATTATGGGAATGAATGGAAATCTATCTTTGCTCAATGATTGATGTCGAAATATCTCTTTTTTCCAGTTAATTTTTGACAACTATACGTCAACTCCTGGTCCTTCCGAGGTTTTTCCTTCGCCTCCTTCGAAGAAAACCCCTGTCGCTGTTAATTTTGTCGAAGATTCTGCAAGTAAGACTTCGGCAGAAGATTTGAAAGAACTTCAACAACAACTCCAGTCTATGAAGAAGCAATCACTTATGCTTATGGAACAGTCTCGGAAATCCTCCGAGAGGGAAAAGGTAGCACTCCAACAAGCTCAAGATGCTATAATCGAGAAAGATGCCGCCATTGCTGAAGCTGCTGCAGCTACGTCTCGAGAAAATTTTATGCTTCAACTGCTAACAGATGCTAGCTTGGATATGGCAGGTATGCTTCGGTATCTTTGTCGCACTTTATCTTTCTTTTTTCCTTGTCTTCTTGTTGTCCGCTGATTTTGTCAAAATAGGTGCCTTTTTGAATGCTGCTACGGAAGATGAACGTGTTGAAGCTCGTTCCAATGCTCTTCTGAGGCTTGCACGTGATCATGGTTCAAATTTTTGGGGCACACCTGAACGGACTCGCCAAATCGTCAGATTTCAAGATCGTGCGCTGCAGGTCCGCGATTTTCTCGACTTTTGTACGAGGACCTTGTCTTTAGTTTACGGGACCATGTTTCCACGTAATAAGATGCCAGAGACGCTTCCCGCTCTGATGGAACAATTTCGAGATGCTCCTCGAATCCATGGATTTGTGCGAGCCCAATTAGCTGCTGGCGCAAGGTTTGCCATGATCATGATAAAAATCTGCTGCCCGAAATTAGATATGAGTCAAATTGTTCCGAAGTGTCTGGCGAAGATGGCGAAGAGGAAAAGGAACTTCGGCAAATATGATGACGTTGTGACTCCTGTTGCCGAAGATATGATGGATGAACTTCTTCGACTAGACGCTGAATTCTTCGTGAAAGGCAGTTATGCGGAACATAGCACTCGCGCTATAAATAATGAACGGCTGACGATAGATAATATATTGGGTAGCTCTTGAAGTTTTGTTGCTCCAAGGATTGTATCTTGTGTGCAGGAAACATAATCTATATTGTAAAGTTACTATATTTCTGTTTTTCAATGCCAAGCCCCCGGGCGTTGTGATGGCGATATTTTTCTCTTTTTGCGATGCGAGGTTGTCCCAAGGCAAGATAAATTATATTTGTACACTATTTTTGCGGGTGCGAACCCTGAGCTTTTTCTGTTGATTGCTATTTTGCGACGTATTTTTATTTGGCGAGGTACTTTATACCAAAGCGAGATATATATATTGTATCTTCTGGGTAAGAGCCCCCGAGCCTGTCGAAAAGATATATAATTCCACTATCTTTATTATATTGCAGCACCGCGAGCCCGCCTCATTAAAAACCTTTCCCGGCCCCACTCGGTGCCCCGAAAAAGGAAAAGAGTGCGTCTGAAAACTCGCGGGCGTTTCAGTACATTGTATGTTTACAGAGGAGACTATATTTCGGCATCTAAGCGTAGAAACGCCTGAGCTGTGCCACGTTCCAAGGATTTGGCTCAGCAATCCCCGTCTTCTTGTCCTTGAGTCTGTATGCTCCTCCTTCGATTACCTCTGTGACGATGTAAGGTCCAAGCCATGGTGACTCGAGTTTTTCATGACTTTTTTGATTTAGTCGCAAAACCAAGTCGCCAACCTGGAAAGACCTCGGTCGCAGTCGTCGACTATGGTAGTTTTTCAGGTCCTGTTGGTATTTGGCAACTCGTGACAGGACTTCATCTCGAGCTTCATCAAGTGCGTCGACATCATCTTCTAAAGCTTTTCTCGAAGTTTCTTCATCGTATTCTGTAACTCTTGGAGCATCATGTTCTATTTCTATCGGCAATACTGCTTCAGCTCCATGGACCAGGAAAAACGGCGTCTCCTGCGTCGCCGTGTTTGGTGTTGTTCGAATACTCCACAACACACTTGGCAACTCCTCTGGCCAAGTATGCCGAGCTTTTTCCAATGGTCCCAACAAGCGCTTCTTGATACCATTGCAGATAATGCCATTGGCTTTCTCGACTTGACCATTGGTCTGTGGATGTGCGACAGACGCAAAACTCAGTTTGATGCCCACTTCTGCACAATATGCTTTGAACTCCTTGGAAGTAAAGTTACTGCCGTTGTCTGTGACGATGCTGTGAGGTACTCCAAATCGAAAGACGATGCTTTTCACAAACTTGATTGCCGACGCGCCGTCCGGTGAATTTATCGGCTTTGCTTCTATCCATTTAGTAAATTTGTCGACAGCAACGAGCATATACTCATATCCACCTGGCGAAGCTTTGTGTAGTTTTCCCACCATATCGAGACCCCACCGAGCAAAGGGCCAAGACAATGGGATTGGCATCAGTTCTCGCTGCCGGAGAATGAGGTTTGGCGGCGAATCTTTGACACGCGTCGCAAGTTCGCACTATTTCCTTCGCGTCCTCAATTGCTGTTAACCAATAAAATCCCGCTCTGAAGACTTTGGCCGCGATAGCGCGGCTGCTTGCGTGATGCCCGCATATTCCTTCGTGTACATCTTTCAGGATGATCCGTCCTTCTTCGGGTGTGACACATCTCTGTAGCACACCCGAGATACTTCGCTTATACAACTCCCCTTTTACCACAGTAAAAGCTTTAGATCGCCTAATTATTCGCCTTGCTTCAACTGGATCGTCGGGTATTGTTTTCCTTAGGATGTATGATATGTATGCCTGCATCCATGGAATTTGTACCATCATGACTAGCTCCTGTTCCTCTTCTTCTTCTTCCGGTGATTTTTTGGTGACATCCGAAGGTTTCTCTTCCTTCTCCTTCTTCTTTGTTTTCATTGGCTTTGTTGATCTCTCGCTTATTTCTTTCCAAAACACGCCTGGAGGGATCGCGAGACATTGTGACCCGATGTTTGCAAGGACATCGGCTTCATCATTGCTTAATCTGCTGATGTGGTTTACCTCGCATCCATCAAACAATTTTTCCAGCTCATTATACATCTCCTTGTATGCTATCATGCTCTCATTGACTGCATCACATTGGTTCATAACTTGCTGTGCTACCAACTGTGAGTCGCCGAAAATTTTCAGTCGGGTTGCACCGCAAGCCTTTGCCATCTTCATCCCATGTATGAGAGCTTCATATTCTGCTTCATTGTTAGACGCGTTTGGGAACGTCATCCGCAAGACATACTTCAACTTGTCGCCTTCAGGTGATACCAATATCACGCCTGCTCCAGCGCCTTCTAACCTTTTGGACCCGTCAAAGTTCATAGTCCAGGTTCTCGATAAATCTGGAGGCCCCGTATTTTGTAGCTCCATCCACTCTGCGATGAAATCCGGTAGGACCTGCGATTTTATTGCCTTTCTTTTTTCATACGTGATGTCCCGAGGAGAAAGTTCTATTCCCCAAAGGGAGACACGACCCGTAGCTTCTGGGTTGTTCAATATATTTGACAGAGGAGCTTCATTGACCACTATTATCGGGTGCGCCGAAAAATAGTGTCGCAATTTTCTTGCTGTCGTAAATACTCCATACGCCAGTTTCTGGTACTGAGGGTACCGCTGTTTTGAAGGTGACAGTACTTCACTGATGAAATATACTGGCCTCTGAACTCCATGGAGCTTTCCTTCTTCCTCTCTCTCGACTACCAAAACCGTGCTAACCACTTGGGGTGTGGCTGCAATGTATAGAAGGAGAGGTTCTTTCTCTTTAGGCGCTACCAAAATTGGTGGTGTCGAAATTGTGCGCTTGAGGTTCTCGAAGGCCCTATCTGCTTCCTCGTTCCATTGAAATTTCTCCCCTTGTTTGATCAATGCGTAGAACGGCAGCGCCTTTTCTCCTAGCCTGGCGACGAATCTGCTTAAAGCTGCGACTCGCCCCGTCAACTGTTGTATTTCTTTCAACTTTGTTGGCTTCCTCATAGTTACGATGGCCTGTATTTTTTCGGGATTAGCTTCAATCCCTCTTGCTGATACTAAGAATCCAAGAAGTTCTCCCGCAGGAACGCCAAAGGAGCACTTTGTCGGGTTCAACTTGAGGCAAAACTTGTCAAGGTTGTCGAAGGTTTCCTTCAAATCTTCGATCAGTGTTGACCCTTTCTTTGTTGTTATCACGACATCATCGATGTAAACTTGTACATTTTTCCCGATCTGTGTTGCTAGGCACTTCTGCATCATCCGCTGATATGTTGCTCCCGCGTTTTTCAAACCAAAGGGCATTGTTTTGTAACAAAACACGCCGTAAGGTGTTATGAACGCTGTCTTGGCCTCATCATCTTCTTTTAGTCTGATCTGGTTATAACCGGAGTATGCATCCAAGAAGGAAAGACGTTCACATCCTGCCGTGGAGTCGATGATTTGATCGATCCTTGGGAGGGGAAAGTGATCCTTAGGACAGTGTTTATTGAGACACGTAAAGTCGACACACATGCGAAGGACTTTCGTGTGTTTCTTCGGCACCATCACTGGGTTAGCTACCCACGTGGCTTCTGTAGATATCTCTTTGATAAAACCAGCATCCTTGAGTCGATCTATTTCTGATAGCATAGCTTTGCGGTTTGGTTCCGAAAAACGCCGCAAGGGTTGTTTGATTGGTCTCGCGAGAGGATCCAAGTTGAGGTGGTGCTCGGCAAGTTCCCTGGGTACTCCTGGCATGTCAGCTGGACACCATGCGAAGATTTTCCAGTGCTCACGGAGGAACTCGACGAGCGCGCTTTCCTATGCGAGGTCCATATTTGTTGCAATGGACGTCGTTTTCTTCGGGTCCGTCGGGTGGATTTGCACTTCTTTTGAATCCTTCGCTGTGTTAAAGGTTGGTTCCCTGAGCGGCCTCCCTGTGTCTGGCAAAACATCGTAGTCAGTTTGCCTTGGCGCCATATATTCTGCTTGCATCCCGAAGGTTTCTGATAGTTGATGAAAATCTCTATCGCACTTGTCAGCTAACGCAAAGCTTCCTTTGACTGTGATTGGTCCTTTGGGTCCAGGCAACCTCCACAGTAAGTACGTATAATGAGGTACCGCCATAAACCTAGCATACGCTGGTCGTCCCAACAAAGCATGATATTGCGACGGGAAATCCACGACTTCAAACTCCAATTTCTCTATCCTGTAATTTTCTCGGGTCCCAAACTGAACGTCGAGATTAATCTTGCCCAACGGATAACTTGGTTTCTCTGGCGTGATCCCATGAAAACGTGTATCAGTTGGTGCTAGATTTGCTAGGGATATGTTCATCTTCCTTAATGTATCTGCGTACATAAGGTTTAAGCTGCTGCCGCCATCTATGAAAACTCTCGACACGTCGAAGCCAGCAATTACTGCGGGTAAGATAAGTGCGGATTGCCCAGGTCGAGGAACCTGCTGCGGGTGATCCGCAATTGTGAAGCCGATATCCTGTCCCGACCAATTTAGGTACTCGACTGTTGGTGGAGGCATCTTTTCTGCCATGAATACTTGCCGCGAAATTACTTTCTGCGCCCTGTTAGATGGCTTAGCTTTCTGAATCATCAAGACTGCGCCATTAGAATTAGGATCAACATACGGAGGTGGTTGTGGTGCTGCCGCTATTCTGAGCTGGTGCCGATTCTCATCTGTAATTGCGGGAGGAGGTGGAAGATGTATCTCGCTCCTTGGCCCCTGGGGATTTCTATTCATCGCTTGGGCATTGGCCATTCCTGCGGCTCGCAGCATTGCTTGAAAATTTCGACAATCCTTCTGCAGATGTCCCGATTGCCTCTTCCCATTACTATCAAGGAAAAAATGCATCTGACATGGTCCGTTCATCATTTCTTCGGGAGACACAAACGGTCTCTGAAACCTTGGTCCACTATTTTGCCTATTACCGCGGTAGTCACTTCTGTTGTCGCCTTGTTGCTCGTTACTTCTTTGGTAATTATCTTGATTGCTTCCTCCAGAATTTCCTCGGAAACCAGCCGATATATGGCCAGGAGCATCATTATTGTAGAACTGGCGAGAAAATCGCCTTCTATTTTGAAAATTTCGACTGCGGTCCTCCTCTGGCGACCTGTGTCGCTTGTTATGTATAGCATCTTCTCCATCTGCCCACTTGTTTGCTATTTCCATTAATGCTGATATTGTTCTTGGGTTGGTTCTTCCTAGGTCCTCGACAAAATCTGCTCGTCGAATTCCTGCCACGAACGCATCTATTGCTCTCTCGTGAGATATATCTTCTGCCGAGTTTTTGATGATGTTCCACCTCTGTATATATTTTCTCATAGATTCGTCGTGTTTTTGTCTGCATGCCCTCAACTCTTCCAATGATGCTGGTTTCTTGCAGGTAGACCGAAAATTTCTCACGAAGACGTTCTCGAAACTATCCCAATTGTCGATGGAACCTGGGGGAAGTTTCTTTATCCAAGAGCGTGCTGCTCCACTTAGATGTACTTGGATGCTTTGCATGGCTGTTGCCCTGGTTCCTCCTATCAACTTCACCATCTCGAGATAGTCCACAAGCCAATCTTCTGGATCTTGTAGACCGTCGAATTTCTTGAAATTTTCCGGTAGCTTGAATCCTAATGGTACTCGAGTTTTTCGGACTCGTCTCGTGAAACATGGAAGCCCACACAAATCTTCATCAGCAACTTCTGGTGAATGCCGATGTTCTCTTCTTTCTTGTCGTGCTCTGTCTACCCTTGCTTGAGTCGCCGTATCTCTTGCCCCACTTGTTCTTGGTGGATCTTGAACTGCTGCGGTAGGTCGTGGACTATTTTGCCTTGCAGTTCCTTCGGGAGGTGTAGCTGTGAATGCTGTTCCCATGACTCCAACTCCCGCCATTGCCATGTTGAATAGCGCTTCTCTCGGATCTCCAGGGGGTGGTCTGGACGCGAGGATGTAAGCTTGCGTAGCCATGTACCTAGCTTCTGGTGTTTTAGGGATAATATTTCCCCTGGTGTCGATCGTCATGAAGGACATGTCGAGATTTTGAACCAGATGGTCCCTCTCTGCTTCGGGTATATTTTGCAGTCGAGATCTTGCTCTCCTTCGAGCTTCTCTATGACTATCTCCCGTTGTTCCTGATTGTCGGCTTAGTTCTGCTCTTCGCCTACTTGACGCAGAAGCTGCCTCCTTTCTTCTGTTCAGGGAAGCTGTTTGTTTTTCCAGCTCCCTACTCACCCGAGCAAGTCTATATTGATAGGCCTGTAATTCTTCGACAGTAGCGGTTGTAGTCATTGGTTCTGTGCCGTTCATGGCTCTTGCAGCTCTATCCCACGCTGCTTGCGGGAGTTGAACTCTTTCGCGAGGTGAGGACCCGACGTATTTAGTGCCTAGGCCTCTTGTGAGATCAGCGGGATCGACGTATGGATTTCCCAAGTCGTCGAAAGCCTCTGACGTCTCTGGTTCTGCTCGACTTGCCTCCTCGATTGCATAGACTTGATGATATTTTGGGTGTTGATGTTTATCAGGATTGGTGACACCATCATTGAGATTGGTGAAGACCTTTCCAATGGCAACAGATTTGTCGATGAAGCTGTCGACGCTGTCGGAGTCGCTGCTTATAAAGGAGTCCGCAGTCGACCCGAAGGATGTGTCGCTGAAGATCTTGGCGAGCTTTTCGCTTGCCTTGGTGTCGATGAAACGTGGCGACGAAAACTCTTCATCACTTGTCGAAAAGTCAGAATCGATCGCTGAAAATTCCGACGAGATCGGAACTTCGAGACGATAAGATCCTTCCTTGTTGACGCTGAATCGGAATTCTCCGAACGTCATGACGATGGGCTCCTCCAGATACGCACATGCATCCAAACGGGAGGGCGGGTGAGGAATAAAATCGACTAGATCAGTTTTTTCCTGTTTACCTCGATCCATCGCATTGCTTGCTACCGACGAAGTCGACGATTCTGGACGTGCCATCGAGATCAGCTCCTTGCAACCTCTAGATCCCACAGACGGCGCCAATTGACAAGGGATTAACTTGTCAATGCCTACGGATTGTAGACTAGGGTTTTGTTAGATGTAGAGGGCAAGTAGATCTCGAAGGTTTCAGCCGAAAAGTACTCGACGATGTAAAAACTAGGGTTTGAGAGACAATTATTTGATCCTTTCTTCGTCCCTCGACTCCCCTTATATAGGAGGTGGAGCCGAGGGATTCGTGATTGCACAAGTTACGGAGTCCGGGATAGGTTTCTAACTCCTCCCGCAAGATTACAAACGACGAATCCTATTACAACTCTAGCTTTCCTTAATAATATCTTGGGCTTCCGAATCTTCTTATTCTTCGGGTCATGGGCCTTTAGCAAACCCTGGGTATCTTCTTCGGCAGGCCCATTGGGTATGCCTATGTCACATGCCCTACCTTTGTCTCTGGTGCTTGGCAACGCTGAAGGGGTACAAGAGTGAGCTAATGATGACCAGAGAGGTAATGATTTGGTCTAAAATCCATCAGATATCAGAGTGTGTGGAGTTGGTGAAATGGTGCACACAAGGTGTTTGTGTTAATGGCCGCAAGAAGATTAATTTTTAATTTTGCAAAGATTTTTGGTGGAGTTGATTTAAATAACATTTGAGACACAATGGTGGTGGTGGGTTGCAAAATTGAATTGATTTGCAAAAATCCAAATGTGGCATAATCTTAAATCTGTTTGAATGTTGCTACTTTGCTTGATGGTATTTTGAAATCTAGAAAGAATTTGCAGGGGTGTTCTTTACCAAAGTTGTTCACCTTGATGAGGTCTTGGATGAGGTGCAAATACTTGAGAATGTTTAGTTTAGAAATCTCTTAATACAAGGGCTCAAAGAGGGTAAGATGTTAAAAGTGTCACATGTGACCATTATCATATGTGACTTGGTTTTTGATTTTCTCTTTATTTGATTTTCATTTCTTTGATTCAAAAGTGTTTCTTATTAGTTTAGAAACATTTCCAAACCATTGAAACAAATTAAAAAGGCCTAGATTAAAGATTTACAAAAATGGCCATAGCCTCATATGAGGTGATATTCTTATTTTTCTTTTTATTCTATTTTGTTTCACTTGATTCACTTGGGCATGATTTAGGGTCCATTTAGGGTTATATTGGGTTTAGTAATGGTTTCAGACCATTTGGGTAAAGTATGTGGGCATAGGTCAAGATTTGCCATTATGGCTATATGCCAAATATGCCTCTATGTATATTTTCATTTTATTTTTGTTTGACCTTTGATTTAATTGGTAAGTAATAGGTTGGGTTTGTTGAGGTTTTTCAAACCATCCAAACAAGGTAGAACATGGCATAGTTCATTATTTGCAAAAATAGTTATTTGCTCTCATATGCTTTTCCTCTTATTTTGTTTTCTTTTTATTTTGTTTCTTTTTGACTCCAAGGAGCAAGGTTTAGGGTTTAAGATCATTTGAAAATACTTCAACAAACAAACATGTAAAAAGTACACATATATGCATGATCACTATGCATCAAACTTAATTTAATAAAAGTTTTTGTTGGTTCCAAAATTTGGAAAAGGGAAATTCTTTTTTCTTCTTTGTTTGAAAATTTGGGATGTTACATTACTGCAAAGTCCTACGAACATGGTAGCCCATTAATAATTAGGGATTCTAGCAAGATATATGGTCCTTATTATATTCATGCATGCCAACTTGTAGGATTAAAAGGAGTTCATACACATTAAATCCACCATTTACATGTTTCTTTGTAATAACTTTTCTTTTTCACACAACTCAAAACTTGTCAGGCTAATATGAAATTGGAGATAGCAAAACCCAGGAAAGATGGTATGGAAAAAACTCTAGAAGAATGTGTGGAGACATTTACCATGGCACTAAAAACTAAATATACCACCAAAAAAAACTTCCTGCGAAATGCTGGGTTCTGAAGCCCAAGTCCAAGTCTTTCTCTGCTCAAGTTATAGAGGAACAACTCCGGGCATAACAAGATGCAACACCTACGCTAAGAACAAAAGTTGACATGTTGAGATCGATATCAGAAGCATGTTATGCTCTACTGCACGAGGCCAATCAAGTTCGTTATAATCTCCCAAATACTAAGAAAATGCCATAGATAATTGGATATGAACACTAACATAGTGAGGTACATTGGTCTTGTGAAATGTTTCCTTAGACTAAGGCACTGTTCCTATTTTTGTTGGTGGATGCATTTATCTGCGGTTGGGGTCAACTTGGTAATTGTTCATGTGGATGTTTTATAAATTAATTTCTTAGCCTTTTCAGTCAGTTCAAACTTAAATGGTATCATTGCCAAGGTCTCGAGTTCGAATTCTCTAATGTGTAGTTTAATTTAATCTAAAATTGTTGGTGCTCCTTAGCCCTTGTAAAGCTTCATGTCCCTACCTTCGAGTTCCAGGTGTTGAATTTCTCTTCTTTCAAACACGAGGATGGGTGTTAATGTGTGTATAAGTGGATTGCATAGCCCCTTTCATATAAGCTTGCAACTTTCTTATTAATTATGTTGTGCCTTTGGGACTCAGCTGGCCTGCACTTCTGACTTTTGGTTGCGTTTTGCTACTGCATAACTTTAATATAGTTCCTTATTGGAATTTGGATTTTTTGACTCTACCTTGTTGACTCAGTGTTTGGAAAAAAAGGTTCCATTCCATTTAAACAAAGTGGTTGTGATTATAAAATACTATGGTTTAACTTCTAGATCAAACTTAGAGCTTATCTGATGTGTTGGATTTCAAATGGACGGTAGACAGGTAGGCAAAGTCACCTAAGCTTATTCTATGGATTTGATGGTACCTGTTTTTCTACGTAGCCAAGGCAGGAATGACCTAGATGCAGCTATAATTATGTATGGTTCATGATGCTAATTGTTTGGTCCCTCCAGAAAAGCATAATAATTAATTAGCCTATGGTGAAGAACTACGTTGATTTGAGTTGAAGATCATGCTATCCAATTTTCGTTGGGAATATGGTATGCACTTACTAACTTGCAGAAAAAATCATCTCTCTGTCCCACTATGTGAAGGGATGCAAACGAGTTGAGTTCGAGTGACTCAGCTGAGCTCGTCTAAGAATTCGGGCAAGCTCTGATTGTATCGAGCGAAAGGTTGAGCCTCTTGTTGGCTCACATTCAGTGTACTGATGTCGAGATAGTTTTAATCTAAAATGGACAAGAAAGTTTTCCATATTTGATCAAAATATCAACCGAGCGGCAAAACCTCCTACCAAACCGTAACGAATGGGAGTTTTTATTGATAAATCATGCTTTTGTACGAAAAGGTTTTACAGTAGTATTAGGCATGACCACTACATAACTAGGATGCACACATCTGCTCAAATCCAAGCGTATCAATCGTAAAAGGCATAATACAAGTAAATTTGCTATGAAACTGCAAAGGTATATACCCAAAATTTTAGGTACACGCTTTTGAACTGTAGAACATTCGAACCGAATTTGGTTGTGATTATGACTTGATGTGACTCTAGGCCCTAGATTCATGAACATAGGCAGTGTAGCGAGACTCAAAATAAAATCTCAGTTGAGTAGCAAACGTCCAACCAATTAAATCAAAAATATTTCAGAAGCTTTTTTGAATTGTAGTTTCGAGAACATGGGAGTAACTGATTTTGTTTGTAACGATGATGGCTTGATGTGACCGCCAGCCTTAACTGTCGGAGCAGAGCAACTAGTACTTAGCAGGGTCTACCGGCTTTATATTATTATTATTATATTATATTAATTGGACCATAGCCATATTTGAAATGAAATCTCAGTCGGGAGGCAAAATTTCCCGCCAATCCTAAAATATTTCAGATGCATTTTTGAATGGGATTAAGAAGATAGATCATGATCATGGTAGTAAGCGATATTCAATGTGATGATGATTTGATTTTGCCCTTGACCTTGAACAGAGGTACTAGTACGGTCTCACAATTTTTTATCATTGTACTTGGACCGTAGCCAAATTCAAAATCTCATCCCAGTGGCAAAACTTCCCTCCCACAAAATACAAATATTTCACACGCTTCCAAATTTCCATTCTACCCCTGTGGAGATGACAATAAAGTCGGTTGGTGGGAGGTCTGCCCGTCACTTTTTCAATCACCACCTCCCTAGCCCCAGAAACCCTCCGAAGAAAAATTCATTTCCCTTAGTCTCTCCTCTGAGACCACCCACCGGAACTTCCCAAGTCCCTCTCTCTCCCACCTCCACGACCACCGAACCAGAACATCCCCGCCAGACTTGCCTGGCCTACCCGAGGCCGCACGATACTCCTCATCCGGCTGTCTGTCGGAGCTGTGATGTCTACGCACGCTTCTATTCTTATAGACAGTGTTGGGCCTCCAAGTGCAGAGGTTTGTAGAACAACAACAAGTTTCCCTTAAGTGGATCACCCAAGGTTTACCGAACTCAGGGAGGTAGAGGTCAAAGATATCCCTCTCAAGCAACCCTACAATTACGATACAAGAAGTCTCTTGTGTCCCCAACACACCCAATACAATTGTCAGGTGTATAGGTGCACTAGTTCGGCGAAGAGATAGTGAAATACAAGTAATATGGATTATTATAAGTGGTAATTGCAATCTGAAATAAAAATGGCAGCAAGCAAACATGTAGTTGAACTGGTTGTAAACGGTGTTTCAATGCTTTGAAACAAGGCCTAGGGATCATACTTTCACTATTGGACACTCCCAACAATGATAGCATAATTGAATACATAAATATCATCTCTTCACTATGCTACACTAAGCTACTCTCCGGTTGGATAACGAACACCAATTCACTATGCAGGGCTACAAAAGCACCCCTTAAAGTTCGCATTCCCAACCTAGGGACACCCCACGCTGTCAGTTTGAGTATTCAAAGGTAGTACTAACAAACACTACAATTTCATAGAGACATCCAACACAAATTATAACTCATGATAAGTATTTATGCAATCTTTAGCCTAAGAGACACACACGGTGCGCACACTGTCACCTTCACACCGTGGCACAAGGTGTCTCCGAAGATTACATGAATAAAACCACTTGAGTAGCATAATATATGAAGAGAAATATCTATTATTCAACTAGATTACAAAGCTCATGATCACATAAAGATCACACCATGGGAGAGAGAGACAAACCACATAGCTACCGGTAAATCCCTCAGTCTCGAGGGAGAACTACTCCCTCCTCATCATGGGAGCCAGCAACGGCAATGAAGATGGCGGTGGCATCGATGGAGACGGCTCTTGGGGAAATTCCCAACCTCGGAAGGGTGCCGGAACAGAGACTTATGTCCGCCAAAACTTGTCTTCGATGGCGGCGGAGCTGCGGAACTTTTTGTGGACGGAGGCTGATTGATTTAGGGTTTTCGCGTCGGGGGGCAATTTATAGGCGAAAGGGTGATGTAGGTGGGCGCCCGGGGGGCCCACACCATGCCTAGGAGCGGCCAGGGGTGGGCCCATGCCTAGGGCAGGTTTGGACTCCTCCCGACTCTTCTGCATCACCCCTCTGGATTCTGTCTCCATGAAAGAAAAATAGGAACTTCGGCTTTTGTTTCGTCCAATTCCGAGAATATTTCCTGTAAAACTTTTCTGAAATACAAAAACAACAGAAAACATGAACTGGCACTGTGGCATCTTGTTAATAGGTTAGTTCCCGAAAATGCATAAAAATGCCATGTAAAAAAACATATAGCAATTGGTGTAAAAGAAGCATGGAGCATCAAAATTATAGATACGTCTGCAACGTATCAAGCCGCTTCATCGACGCCGTCATCAACTGGACCGGATCATACCCGCCGAACCAAGAAACCATATACTCATCCACCAGTCTACCACAGTCGCTTCAGCTGCGGTATCGTCCACCCCACCGGAGCCGCTTCGCCAGATCCATCGTCCACTGCATCAGATCTAGCTCACCGACACCGCCGTGCATTAACTGGATCTGCTTCACCGACGTCGTGCATGATCCACACCTATCTAAACTCTTCTACTGTAGCTTTACTATTGCTGCCTGCAAGTTCTTGTTTAATCTTGGAGGAACTTGTTTGTGCTAACGACGTGCCGTTACGTATTTGCAGATGACATGAGTAACCATGAAGTGTAATGGCCGTTTCTCCAACCCCAAGTAGCACATGTAGTGTACTTCATCACTGGATCTATCAACCCCGGGAAGATTTGCAGTGACTCCCACAAAAGTCCTTCTCCTAATGTAAGTCCCTTGTTTTAGCGCCATATTCTGGGTTTAGGTGCTTGTTTGTCTGAAGCTCTTTAAGTTCATTCCTAGCTATGACAGTAACACCCTGCTATTTTCTAGTTCATTGCTAATTTTAAGCGATTGGAAATTTTGGTTCGCATTCCCTGCTCTGTAGATGTTGCCATCATAACTTCTATCTCGCTCAGTCGTTGTTACAAAAATTATAGTCTGCTACTATTTTGTTCATGCCAATTTTGTACTCCATGAACATGTTGGTTTGCATTCCATGTACTACAGGTAATGCCATTGTTATTTCTATCTACTTCGTCGTAAGCTCACAAATTAACTAACTACTATTAGTTCATGCATGCTATCGCTCTGCTATCCTGCAGTAGTAATTTATTTAAACTCATCACACTAGCTACTTCAATAATAATTTTATGTGCCATCGGGTTCTTCAAAAGCTGCAACATTAACTCGCTTCTCTTACTTTGCATGGCACTCATACATGGAATGCTGAACATATTGGTTTGCATTCCCTCTTCAGCTCTTCTACAAGTTCACAGGTGATCCCACTGATATGTCTCAAATGTATCTATAATTTTTTATGCTCCATGCTTGTTTTACACCAATTTTTATATGTTTTGTCAACACTTCGTGGCACTTTCATGCATTTTCCGGAACTAACCTATTGACAAGATGCCACAGTGTCAGTTCCTGTTTTTTGTTGTTTTTGTATTTCAGAAAAGTAGTACAGGAAATATTCTTGGAATTGGACGAAACAAAAGCCAAACCTCCTATTTTCCCGATACAAAGACGGAGTCCAGAGCAGAGACTGAGGAGGGCCAAAGAGGAGCCACACCATGCCTGGGGGCTGCGCCTCGGGGTGGTGTGGAGCCCTCCGGCGCCCATCGACCTCGCCCTTCCGCCTATATATTGCATTCGACGCAAAAACCCAAGATACATGAGCCTCCATCCACGAAAAGTTCCGTCGCCGCCATCATCCAGACAAGTTTCGGGGGTTAGAAGTTCCTGTTCCGGCACCCTGCCAGGACGGGATTGACCCTCAGAGCCATCTCCATCGACTCCACCGCCTCCACTTCGACTCCATGATGGTTTATGAGTAGTTCCCCCTTAGACTACGGGTTCTCGGCTGTAGCTAGTTGGTACTCTCTCTCCCAATGTACATCAATACAATGATCTCATGAGGTGCATTACATGATTGAGATCCATATGATTTAATTGGTGTTGTGTTTGTTGGGATCCGATAAATTGTGGAATTCTGATCATATTGTTCATCATATTATCATACTACTATTATTTAAGATCTTTCATGCTCTCCGGTACTTGTAGTTACCCTGATCAAGTAGTTGCATGTATCTCCAAGAGGGAGTATTTATGCTTGATAGTGGGTTCATGCCTCTAGTAATTTGGAAGAGTGATAATAACTTCTAAGATTGTAGATACGTTATTTCTACTAGGGAGAAAACAACAATGTTTTGTCTAAGGATAATTCTATTGTTTACTTTACACACATTGCTTAATGCGATAATCTGTTGCTTGCAACTTAATACTGGAAGGGGTTTGGATGATAACCTCAAGGTGGATTATTAGACATAGACACAGTTGGATTACGGTCTATGTATTATGTTGTAATGCCCAATTAAATACTATAGTAAACTTTATCTTATCATAGAATGCATTGTCATGCCCGCACAATTATCAATTGCCCAACTGTAATTTGTTCATCCAACACATGTTATTTGTTTGGAGAGTTACCACTAGTGTAGATAGCTGGGAACCCCGGTCCTTCTACCATCTTCATTGTTTTACAGACAACTACGCACTGGAATATTTTCTGGTGCCATTGCCTCTGTGTTACTACTACTGCTGTTGTGTTACTATTTTCATTGCTCTCATATTACTGCTGCTTTCACATCACCCCTGTTACTAGTGCTTTTCCATGTGCAGCTCAATTGACAACTTCGTTGTTAAGGCTTATAAGTATTCTTTGTCTTCCCTTTGTGTCGAATCAATAAATTTGGGTTTTACTTCCCTCGAAGGCTGTTTTGAACCCCCATACTTGTGGGTTATCAAGACTATTTTCTAGCGCCGTTGCCGGGGAGGCATAGCTCTACTCATAAGTTCAGCAGGGGAGTACACTTTACCTGTCTCTCTGTTTTTATTTTATTTTATTTTTTCTTGTCTAGCTTCTTTTTGCTTAGATTATTTCTGCTTAGTTGTGTTTTGTTTAGTTTACTTTTGTCTAGTCTATTTTTGTCTTGTTTTACTTTTCTTATATACCCGAAAATCCATAAAATTTTGAAAAAAAAGAAAATCTAAAAATTTCTTGTTATGGAAGAACATGCTAGAACCTCTATGGAACTATTTATAAAGTATAGAGAATCATATAAGGGTATAGTCATGAGAGGTGTGTTAAAAAGTTGAATCAAATTGCTAAATTTTTGCTTAAACTCCATGATATCAATTGTTGTTCTGAATAGGATACTAAACATCTTAAATTCCAATGTGGCTTTAGTAAAGAAGTTTTAATTTCGAACTATCATTGGAATAACTATATTTATCTTGGATTTGAAGAAGTAGAACAATTTGTTTTATTTATGGGAGCTTCTGAAATAGAATCATTCATGTCTAAAAGTTATGAAACCTGTGTTGCTTGTAATAAACTTAAACATATGGTTTCTTCTATCCTTGATTATTGCATAGAAAATTTCAGCAATAATTGTTATATCATTGATTATAAAGAGAGACTCAGTCATGCACAAGAATGTGTCCACAATTTGCATGAACATGTGGAAGAAGAAACTGCTGAAGAAAAATTGTTGAACCTGAAAGATCATTAGATAAAAAAGAGGAGGAGATTGCTGAACAAAAGGAGGAATAATTGATTAGCTACCCATGCCTACCTTCTAATGAGAGTAACTCTTTATCTCTTACACTATTTGATTGTCATCCATGCTTACCAAAGGAGGATGAATGTTATGTTCATGTAGATTCTCTTGAAAAATATCAATTATGAGTAAAATTTGTGAGAATAATTATGCTCCTATTATCTATAATAATGAGAGTGGATTTATTGCCACCGGGTGGTACTGCCCCCCACTTGGCTGCCCTCGGATGACTGTTTTAAGATTCATGTTGAGCTGCCGAGATTTGCACATCGCGCTGTGTAAACTATCTTCTGCTCTAATTACACGCATGCAAAGTCAGCGAGTACAACACTTTGCAGCGATATACACAGGCTTATGTCAGCTCACGCACGTGGCAAACTGCGCCGAAAATTTACTCCCCTGTCACGTCGTACCGATGCTCTGCATGCATGCAGCGTTATGATGAACGCAATACCAAAAAACAAAGCTCTGCCGTACGTGAACCACTGGTCAGCCGTGTGGGTTGCCATCGGGGAGAGCGAGATGCTCTGCCGTGAAAGTCAGCTCGGCCTACCTGTATTATATAGGAAAATGCATGGATGCTCTCACGTTCAATCCCCCCAACGTTACAGCCACACACACCTGTGGATGGCTCATCGAATCCACTCACGTATTTTCTTTACTGTTGTGCACCGACGTATTTTCTGAGAGGAACAGTACCTGCTTGGCCCACCCTGCATCCCCGCCTTCGGCCGCATCCCTCGGCAGCGGCGTCTCCAAGCTTGGGACGAAGCGCACGGCCAGCGCGCTGGTGCGACTCGGCGGCGCTGTGCATAGCTGGACGTGGGCGCGTAGGGCGCTCGTACCGTACCGGCAGTCGCCGCACCGGAGACAAGCAGCCGGTGGGTTCCGTCGCCTCTCGGCCGTTTCCTTCGCAGGGGACCGCGCCGGCGACCACCGGCCGCATCGGCAACCCCCGTCGCACGCTCCTCGGCGAAACCCGCCAGCATGCCCCGACGACGAGAGCCGCAGTAGGTGTTCGAGAAGATGCACCCCAGGGAGTCCCACGAGGCCGTCGCCGCCCGTTGCCGGCCGGATGGAGCTCGGCGAGCTCGTCCTGATCTGGGGGCACGGGCGTGCCCCGACCTTTCGCCAGGTACGTGTCCACGCGGCGACGCGGAGCTCCTCTAGGCCCCCCAGGATAACGAGGCCGTGCATCTCACCGCTGGCTCCTCTTCCCTGCTCGCCGCCGCCTCCTCTTTCCTGCCCACCGTCGGGCCCGTCGCCGCCACCAGTGTATTCCAGGACAGGAGGTCGCCATTGTAGCCTTGGACGGCATCCTGGGATGCGCGGACGAGGTCGCCGTCGACGGCAACCGAAATTCCTCATCGCACATTGCAATTCAACGCCAAAAAAGTTTTTGTTATTTTCTGTACCAATCGATCGCAGTTACTTATGAGTTATGACACCAAATACCACTGGTAGAAAAAAGGCCATCAGTCGCGGTGCGCAACTGCCATTGGTCGCGGTTGCGCAACCGCGACCAATTAAGCGCGACTAAAGCCCCCCCCTAGTCGCGGCCGCTTACGAACCGCGACTAAAGGCCCGTCCACGTGGGCGCCAGGCGACCGTCGGGGCGGAGGCCCTTTAGTCGCGGTTCTTCTGGCCGACCGCGACTAAAGGCCGCCGCAGGTTTAGGGTTTTAGGCCCCCCCTAAACCTGCCCCCCCTAAACCTGTTTTCTGTTTAATTTGTATTTCTGTTTAGGGTTTTATTTCTTTTGTGCTTTATTGTAATTTTGAAGGAGTTTCACATATTCTACGGTACTACATACATGCATGCATATGAATGTACAATTTCAAACAAATTTGAAATTAGAACCAAAAAGAATTCAAGAGGAATATACAATATATATTCAATATCATCGGATGACCATATACAAGTTTGAACAAGTTTCCATACATAATTTAATGCATGTATAGTTCTACGTCCTCTACGTAGTGTTTTCCTGTAGGATCGATGACTTCCCTCGCGAACCATCCAGCTAGTTCCTCCTGAAGTGGTCGGAAGCGAGCTTCGGACTAAGCGTCATCCGGAGGTTATTCCTCTTGATGTTGAGCTCATCCGACTGGTCCCGCTCATTGGTGTATCTCCGGATCCTCTCACAAACATAGTATCCACATAGATTGGTCCCCGGTGGCTGAATATTCCCAGTCGTCCGCACTGCCCTTTTAAAATGTAGCTCTTTTTTGAATTCACCGACCTTTTCATTTACGAACCGTCTCCAAACCCTACGAGGCAAAGAAAATTAAATGAACAAGAGAGTTATTAATTAGTTACTTGATATTAGGAAATGATGAACGAAATAGGCCGATCGATATAGAGCGCGAATGAATGAAAACAATTACTTTTGCATCATTTTTCTCATGTCGGCCCAAAGCGCCGCATCCATATTCAGAGAGTCGTGGACGAGAACTGTGGAGGTGTGAATTTGAATTACCATCAGAATCCAGTGGAACTCGCGGACACGATACATGCACGATCATGCATATATAACTCATCGATTAGCCACATACCATGCATGGAGAGTAAACAAAAGAGAATGTGCTCAAGACAGAAACACTCACCCAAAATGGTAAGGAAATAGAATATCACTTTTGAGTTGCTTGTTTTCTAATAAACCGAAACGAGGTCTTCCTCCACGTCGTCGGGGTGGTGTTTTAACACATATGAATTAACGATGTGTGGGTCAATGAACCCAACATCATTGATGTTCCTTATTTGCATTTCCAGCTTCTTCATTCTGCATAATAGCGTAGACAACAAGATAGTTAGGACAATATATAGTGCGAGGCAATGAACGAGATGGGGTAGAAATTAATAAATCACTTACAGAACGTAGCAACTGATGATAGATTTGTCGAGCTCGCGCAGATTGAACAGCTGGAACAATTCACTCCGATGAATTGTTATATAGTAACGTTTGAAGTGATGCTCAACTCTAACTTCCGCATAAATATAGTCTTTGGCGTTTTTAAGTTTTATGTAACTCTTGTACCAATTTAGCAGACCTTTCATTTGTCGAGGTAGATCCTCTTCCTGCGCGAGGCTCGACGAGAGGGCCATTCTTCACATATGTAAAAACTACGTCCTTCATTGGCGCCTCATCAAGGCCTAACGAGTGCACGAAGAGTGATACCTAAGTCGGCCGCTTGTTCTCCGGCACTCGTTACGGTCAATCCATGTGCTGCCGCAGCTGCTATGATATCGGGGGCATCCGGACCGGCGGCTTGCACTATGAGCGGGGCGACCGATTGTTTACTTTGTTCCCCGAGCTGGGCAACTTCTTTCCCCCTTTCTAATTTTTTCTCGGGCAAATCTTGGTTCTTCTTGAACGCGAGTGCTTGCCTACGAAGTTCACGTGCATAGTCGTCAGGCAGATTCTTTGCGGCTTGGGACGGTGTGTTCAAAAATGACTTAGCCCACTTCTTTTGCTCATCGGAATATACCGGCTTGGGCTCGCCCTCTATTTTCTTCTTGCAGCTCGCCTTCCATTTCTCTAAATCGGCAGCCGCGCCCGCCTCGACTTCCTCGGCACTACTTTCCCAAGGCCTCGTGGGGAGAGGCTTCGGTGATACCTCCGGTACCTTTGTTTTCTTAGGTACGTAAGGGTCCGGGTTAATAATCCGGGACTGCTGCTTCGCTTCTTCGCCGGAGGTGGATTGGGGGGCGGCGTCGCTTACCCGCCCGGGGCGGACTAGGGGCGGCGGCTGCTTACCCGCCGGAGGTGAATTGGGGGCGGCGTCGGCCCTCGTGAAGGAGGTGTAGGTGAAGCACCACCGCCACCGCCGCCACCACCACCACCGTAGGGGGTGGACTTGTTGGCGCCTCGCACGGAAACTTGATAAACTTCTTCCGCCATAGAATGAACCGGCGCTTGACATCTCCAAGTCTTGTCGCCCCTTCGGGTGTAGCAATGTCAATGTCCGGGTCCTCAAACCCTTGGACTATGTCCTCAACCGTGACACGAGCATAGCCATCTTGAATGGGGTTGTTGTGGTGGAGTGCTCCAGGTGGTAAAGCACTGCCGATGGCTACCTTCATGGACATGTTCCCGATAGGATAATACGGATGACATGCTTTCATCTCCTTTATATCGTCCACGGGGTAGCGAGGAGGCTCCGGTGCAGTAACCTCGACCACCGGAGGCTCCGGTGCAGTAACTTCGATCGTCGGTGCACCAGCCGATGGGGCCTCCGTGGAAGCCACGCTGCTTCTCCGCGGCTGGCTTCCGAGATCCAATGGATGATCTTCATTCGCGCCCGAGCTGCATCTCTTTCGGCTACTAGTACACTCACGGTTTTCTTCATCACATCCATTTCCGATACCAACTGCGCCACAACATCTTTTTCCCGATCCATCTTTCTCTTACGGCTTCGTAACCGTACGGGTCATCGTTCGGGGGAACCCTATTTTCCACGGAATGTGCCCCATGCCTCGTACACGTCCTCCGTGTTCGGGATTCCCGAGGGCTTTTGTCGTGGCGTCGTTCTCTCTCGTTGAACTTGATCCTCCCCTCTTGAGCATCCCTCATTGCCTCAATAAGCTTTTGGGTGGGTGTAATTATTTTGCCCTGGTAAACACACTCCCCTGTCTCCGGGTTCAGCGATCCCCCATGCCCGTACCACCAGCTTTTGGCCCTTGGGTCCCATCCCTCCGTACCCGGACGGATTCCTCGCGCCCTCGGCTCGTTCTCCATCTTCTCCCACCTAGGCTGCCAAAAGCGATACCCTCCCGGCCCCATTTTATGATTGTACTCCTTCTTGGCCGCATTTTCCTTATTTTTTTCGATAGTTCAAGGAACTGCTCCGATTTCTTTTGCTTCACAAATTCTGGCCAATCATGTTGCGGTTTCTCATATTGTCCATTGAAATCCGGAGTCTTGCCCTGGTTGACAAAGTCATGGGCTAGATTTTGCTTGTATTTCCGGAATGCGTTGGCCATCCTAGAAAGAGCGAACTCGTTTGACTAGCTTGCGCCTCTTCTTGTTTTCCGCAATCTTGTTACCCTCCTCATCGTATTTGCGGTATTCCGGAGGTAGAACGAAATGTTCCATAAGCTTGTTGAAGCAATCTTTTTTTGTTCTCTTATCGACAAAAGTGAAACCAACACGTGCCTTCTTTGGCTCATTCCACTCCCGGAGGGTGATCGAGACGTTGTCTCTAACAACGGCTCCGCATTGGCCGACAAACTTGGTGGCGTTCTTGCTGGGCTCCAGCGGCCTGCCGGTTGCTTCGTCGACAACATCGATGGTGCATGTTTCTCCTGCTTTCATCGTCTTGGTTGCGCCACGCTTTGACGATGACGTACTCGATTGTTTCGACGATCCGGCCGAGGGCTAAAATAAGAAAGAGAGGCGCGCGCATTAATACACACATATTTATTCAAATCAGTGAGTTTGTATCACCAGAGGCTCAATGTATATATATATACCTCGGCGCCGGAGGTGGTTGCTACTTTCAACTGAAGATTATCGTCGTTTATCGACGTTCCTTCGGCACCATCTTGCTGACCATGCCCTTCATCTTCACCCTCAAAGTTCAGATAAGAATCGATATCATCTTCTTCTTGTCCGGTCGGCACATATAGAACATCGCCTTTTATGATGCCGAAGATTTATTCTTCAGCGTCCGGATCATAGTTGTCCATAATCGGGTCAGCTCTATCGTCCGCCATATGTCAGTCCTGAAAACATGTAGTAAAAACAAATTAATTAATTGAAGAAGGGGGGCGGTGGCGGTGGCGAAAGGGGGGCGGTGGAGAAAGGGTGGCGGTGGCGAAAGGGGTGGCGGCGGCGAGAGCGAGGCCGGCGCGTGCGCGGTGAGAGAGAGAGGGCCGGCCGGCGGCGCGCGGGAAGGGGAGAGGAGGAGGGCGGCGAGGAGCACGGACGCGCGGTGAGAGAGAGACCGGCGCGGTCTTTTTGATGTTTGTAACTAAGTTTTTTTGTTACACTTTAATTATACACTTTAATAATTAAGTTAATTACAATTTAATTAAGTTACCATTTTAATTAAAAAACTTAGTTACAAATTTACAATTTAAAGTATAGATATAGATATATAGAATTTAATTAAGTTACCATTTTAATTAAAAAACTTTTACAAATTTACAAATTTACAATTTAATTAAGTTACAAATTTAAACTTTAATTAGTTACAAAAATAACTTAATTAGTTTAACTTAATTAGTTATAATTAAATTAATTAATTTTTAGTTTAAAAAAAAGAAAATTTGGCCGGCCGGGCCATGGCCAGGCCGCCTCTCTCTGTTCTCCTCTCTCCGCGGCAGAGACGACGGCCGGCGGCGCGCGCCCACGGGCCGACCGACGGCGAGCGGCGCGGCGGCGTGGCGAGCGGCGGCGTACACACGGCGACGGTCGACGCGCGAGCGGCGCTAGCTGGCGCGGTGGCGCGCGGAGGAGCAAGGCGGCCGGGGCGGCGGCGGAGGAGCAGGGCGGCGCGCGGCAGAGACGTACGGGCGGAGGAGCAGGGCGGCGCGCGGAGGAGCAGGGCGACGACGACGGCCGGCGAGGGTTCGGGCGCGGAGGAGCAGGACGACGGCGTTCGGGCGCGGCGGCAGACGAGCGGAATCGACGAGGAGAAGAACTGGCGCGGCGGTTCGCGCCGCGCCAGTATTTATAGCCCCCCCTTTAGTCGCGGTTGGGGAGGCGACCCGCGACTAAAGGGTACCCTTTAGTCGCGGTTGGCCTCCCCAACCGCGACTAAAGGGTATTTCAGCGGGTTTGGAGTTCCCGCGCGCAGCCACCTTTTGAAAATACTTTTCTTTTTCAAAATCAGAAAAATCAGAAAAATAAAACTAATTCAATTCAAATTCCTAAAAATACAAATAATATATCAAAAAAATCAGAAAAATAAAACTAATTCAATTCAAATTCCTAAAAATACAAATAATATATCAAAAAAAATCAGAAAAATAAAACTAATTCAATTCAAATTCTTAAAAATACAAATAATATATCAAAAAATTCAGAAAAATAAAACTAATTCAATTCAAATTCTTAAAAATACAAATAATATATCAAAAAATTCAGAAAAATTAAACTAATACATTTCAATTTTTTTAAAATACAAATAATATATCAAAAAACCATGAAAATAAAACTAATTCAATTCAAAATCTTAAAAATACAAATATTATATCAAAAAATTCAGAAAAATAAAACTAATTCAATTCAAAATTTTAAAAATACATATAATATATCAAAAAATTCATAAAAATAAAACTAATTCAATTCAAAATCTTAAAAATACAAATAATATATCAAAAAATTCAGAAAAATAAAACTAATTCAATTCAAAATTTTAAAAATACAAATTGTCAAAAATTAATAAAAATAAAACTAATTCAATTCAAAAGTTCGTTGGCCCCCTCTTCCCGCCTCTTTCCGCCGACCCCCTCTTCCCTCCTCGTCTTCCCGCCATTTCTTCCCTGTCTTCCCGCCCCTTTCTTCCCGCCAATTGTTTCCCGTCAATTTCTTCCCGCCACTTTCTTCCCGCCACTTTCTTCCGGCCTCTTTCTTCCCGCCAATTTTTTCCCGCCACTTTCTCCCCGCCTCTTTCTTCCCGCCTCCTGTCTTCCCGCTCCCATTTTTCCCGCCATTTGTCACTACATATAGGTAGCCCGGCTTGGCCAGCATTATCACATCTCTACAATCTCTCATCACTCTCTCATGGCTTCCACCGCACCCACTCTAACCTACCAGCGAGGTGGAGGAGCTTTGCGCCTCGAACTACCCTTCCCCTCCGGCTACCGCGTCCCCGCCGGGCCGGAGCCTAAGCGCCGGTGGCGTGCCGGTCCCTCCCGTCCCTCGAGGTACCGCGCGCCGGGCGGCCATCACGAACCACTACTACCTCGACCTCACGCCGGAGCAGCGGATGAATCCCCGCCGGCATCCCGATAACCAGCATACTTGGGACACCTTCTTCATCAATCGGCGTGAGAGGGCGCTCGCCGAGTATGAGGAGGACGGTCTGCCTCCTGGAAACTTCCACGAGGCCGGCCGTCGGCTATGGTGGTACGGCCGGACTCTACAGAGCGTCATGGACTACATCACGGCCGGCGATATCCCCCGCCTGCGCTACCCTCAGTTCGAGCCACGAGCGCCGCCCGACGACAGCGACGACGGCAGCGACGACGACGCCGGCAACTTAGAAGGCGACGACTACCAGTACAACGGCGGCGGCTATGAAGACTACGAGTATGCATATTATACGCCTAGGCAGGAGTATGACTAAATCACTCCAAATTTCATGTATGCAGGAGTATGACTTAGTCACTCCAAATTTCCGTATGCGGGAGTATGACTTAGTCACTCCAAATTTCATGTATGCGGGATATGACTTAGTCACTCCAAATTTCATGTATCATCAGTGCTATCTCGAGTCAATTGAATCATTCGAAAATGGACACCAAACACATCACGGGTAATATAATTCACATGATTCATTAAACAAAGTTTGGTACAATAAATTATTACACATCATTTCTTCCCTTGTGTCCCTGCTTGCTTACGATTGTGCCGTATCCATGGAGCATCCTCATCATTTAACTTAATGCTTGGGTCGGTGTTCACTTTGAAGGGCGGAATTTCAGCAAACATATTATAATCTTCCGACATGTCTGTCTTGTCCTCCACTCCCACGATGTTTCTTTTCCCCGAAATAACAATGTGGCGCTTTGGATCATCGCATGATGTACTTGATCGTTTTCTTATCTTTCCGTTTCCTCGGTTTGCTACTCATGTCCTTCACATAGAAAACCCGAGCGACATCTTTCGCTAGGACGAATGGTTCGTCAAGGTAACCAAGATTGTTGAAATCCACCATTGTCATTCCGTATTGCTGGTCCACCTTTACCCCACCTCCTGTTAGCTTGAACCATTTGCACCGGAACAAAGGGACCCTAAAGGAGGGTCCATAGTCAAGTTCCCATATCTCCTCTATGTAACCATAATATGTGACCTTTTTCCCATTCTCGGTTGCTGCATCAAAGCGGACACCACTGTTTTGGTTGGTGCTCTTTTTATCTTGGGCGATCGTGTAAAATGTATTCCCATTTATCTCGTACAATTGGAAAGTCGTTATAGTCGAAGATGGTGTCTTGGCCAACATGTACAGCTGATCTACAACCTTATTGTCACTCATTAAATGTTTTCTCAACCAACTGCCGAAAGTCTCCATGTGGGCCTTCCTAATCCAGGATTCGAGCTTCCCGGGGTTGTCCGAGCGTAAAATATTCTTGTGTTTCTCAAAGTACGGAGCCACCAAGCTGGAATTGGTCGGAACCGTGTGGTGTGCTTCGATCGGAGAATGGCCGTCCATACATATCATTGATTTCCTTCCGATCGTGCCTTTTCCACTTAGTCTCCCCTCGTGCCGCGATTGAGGAAGACCAATCGGCTTAAAGTCGGGAACAAAGTCAACACAAAACTCAATTACCTCCTCATTTCCATAGCCCTTGGCGATGCTTCCTTCCGGCCTAGCACGGTTACGAACATATTTCTTTAATACTCCCATGAACCTCTCGAAGGGGAACATATTGTGTAGAAATACGGGACCGAGAATGGAAATCTCATCGACTAGGTGAACCAGGAGGTGCGTCATAATATTGAAGAAGGATGGCGGGAACACCAACTCGAAACTCGACAAGACATTGGATCACATCGTTCCGTAACCGTGGTAGAACTTCTGGATTGATTACCTTCGAGAGATTGCATTGAGGAATGCACATAGCTTCACAATGGCTACTCGAACATTTTCCGGCAGGAGCCCCTCAAAGCAATCGGAAGCAATTGCGTCATAATCACGTGGCGGTCGTGAGACTTCAGGTTTTGGAACTTTTTCTCCGCCATGTTTATTATTCCCTTTATATTGGACGAGAATCCTGACGGGACCTTCATACCGCTCGGGCATTCAAAAAGATGACCTTCTCTTCTTTGGTCGGAGCGTAGGCCGGCACGACCTTGAAACCGTTCCGGATGCCGGTCATCGTGGTCTTTCAAACTTTGCTGGTCCCGCCGTGCTTCCTTTGTATCATTTGACTTCCCATACACGCCCAAGAAGCTTAGGATGTTCACGCAAATATTCTTCGTAACGTGCATCACGTCGATTGCGAGAGCGGACTTCTAGGACTTTCCAATATTCTAGCTCCCGAATATAGATTTCTTCTTCCACATGGATACGTGCCCGTCAGCTCCCTTCGGAACCGATTGTCCGCCAGGACCCTTTCCAAAGATGACTTTCAAATCCTTGACCATATCAAATACCTCAGCACCAGTAGTGTTCCGCGAGCTTCGGCCGGTGATCTGCCTTGCCGTTGTAATGCTTGCCTTTCTTTCTTATCTGGATGACCTTTCGGAAGAAATCGACGATGCCCAAGGTACACGTTCTTCTTACAATTTGGCAAATGTACACTTTCAGCCTCATGTAAGCGGTGCGTGCATGCATTGTATCCCTTATTTGACGAGTCCCGAAAGGTTACTAAGAGCAGGCCAATCGTTGATGGTTACGAAAAGCAACGCTCGTAGGTCAAATTCCTCTTCTTTGTGCTCATCCCACACACGGACACCGAGTCTGCCCCACAACTGTAAAAGCTCATCAACTAATGGCCTTAGGTACACATCGATGTCGTTGCCGGGTTGCTTCGGACCTTGGATGAGCACTGGCATCATAATGAACTTCCGCTTCATGCACAACCAAGGAGGAAGGTTGTAGATGCATAGAGTCACGGGCCAGGTGCTATGGCTGGAGCTCGCTCGCCAAAAGGATTCATGCCATCCGTACTTAGACCAAATCTTATGTTCCTTGCGTCAGCTGCAAAATCTTTGAACTCTCTGTCGATCTTTCTCCATTGCGTTCCATCCGCGGGGTGTCTCAACTCCCCGTCCGACTTACGGTCCTCTTTGTGCCATCGCAACAACTTGGCATGCTCTTTGTTCCCGAACATACGTTTCAACCGTGGTATTATAGGAGCATACCACATCACCTTGGCGGGAACCCTCTTCCCGGGTTTCCGGCCCTCAACATCGTCACCAGGGTCATCGCCTCGATCTTATAACGCAATGCAAGTGCATACCGGGCATTCATTCAAATTCTCGTATTCACCGCGGTAGAGGATGCGATCGTTGATGCATGCATGTATCTTCGTAACCTCTAAACCTAGAGGGCGGACAACCTTCTTTGCTTCGTACGTACTGGCGGGCAACTCGTTATTCTTTGGAAACATATTCTTCAACATTTTCAGCAAGTTTTCAAATGCCGAGTCAGCTACACCTGCCTGTGCCTTCCATTTCAGCAAATCCAGTGTGCAGCCCAGCTTTTTCTGACCATCATCGCATCCGGGGTACAGCGCCTTCCTGTGATCCTCTAACATGCGATCCAAATTCTCCCTCTCCTTTTCAGTTTCGCAGCGTCTCCGTGCATCGGCAATGGTCCGACCAAGATCATCAACGGGATCCTCTTCTTCACCTTCCCCTTCACCTTCCCCTTCACCTTCAGCATCCTCCATGAAAGTATCACCGAAATGAGAAAGATAGCTTTCATCGATGAAATCATCCCCTTCTTCATCTTCTTCCATTATAACCCCTCTTTCTCCATGCTTGGTCCAACAATTATAGCTTGGCATGAAACCGTGCCGAAGCAGGTGCATGTGAACATCTCTTGAGGAAGAGTAACCCTTCCGATTCTTACACTTAGCACATGGACAGATAACAAAACCCCCCTGCTTGTTCGCATTAGCCACTACGAGGAAATCTTTCAAACCCGTACTCGAACTCGCCGGAGAGTCGGTTACCGTACATCCATTGCCGATTCATCTGCATTATTATAATATAAAATATATAATTAACCATCATGCATTTGTTAAACTAACTAGCTACAAACAATATAAATTAAACAATGAACTACACACACATGCATATTGTATCAATGACGACACATCAAAGGTTCAAGTTGCTAACCGCGATCGAGGAGGAAAAAATAAATGAGAAAGCTCAAGTGTGGCTCCAACACTTCATATCATGTTTGTTTCATGCTCTTGGGGCATTTCATCAAACACCTTATGTGCATAAGAGGAACCAAAAGCAAACCTAACACTCACTTGTGAAGTTTGTGAAGAGAATGGCTCCAAATGGCTAAGTGTTGGCTGCTGGATGGGTATATATAGGGGAGGGGCTTTAGTCCCGGTTGGCCCGGCCAACCGCGACTAAAGGCCTTCGGGCACCTTTAGTCGCGGTTGGCCCGGCCAACCGCGACTAAAGCCCCCACGTGCACCAGCCTGGCCACCGTGCGCCCTGGGCCCAGGCCTTTGGTCGTGGTTCGCCACACGAACCGCGACTAAAGACCCCATTAGTCGTGGTTCCTTTACCTTCGCGACTTATGGGGCTTCCCGGAAGCCTGTTTTTCTACTGGTGCATACGCGACGTAGAAGACTGGGTATTCCTTCAGTCCAGATTCTGGGTTTATTCATTCGGTAATACACTGCATTAAAAACTTGGTTCTGACAGCTTGAATGTATGGTCACTAGATGGGGGTGCATTGCACCTATGAGCCAAAAGTCTCCGTCCGCGTGTGTTAGCTCTAGAGAAAAAAATTCCCGCGCCTCTCTACAGCATGTTTCACCCGAGATTTTAAGACGCTGTGCATGCAGCTTGCATGCATGCTCTAGGGTAAACAAGTAGTGCAGCATACAGCACAACCTTAGCTGACCTATTGACTGCGCATATCACGCTGCAGCGGCTGCATCAAATACGGATACCGTGGCAGCGTGCTGCTAGTTTACTGTCGGCACTACTAATGTGTTGTACACACCAACCTGAAACTTAAAGGAGCTTCGTTTCTGCCCTTAAAAAACCCCATACAAAATCCATCTTCACAATGGCTTTGTCAGGAATGCTTTCACTGTGGAGAACGCAACCTGTTCCCCCCTACTTCAATGGGCCACGGTTCCCAGAAGTGGTGTGACTGGACACTGCGGCATGGTGCAGTCATGTAAGTAGATTTACAGGTTGTGTTGGTAATTAGAGCAAGCTCTTTTGTCACTTAGTTGCATGCGGCACGAATTTAGAAGCAAGAATGAACGATATCCTATGGGGGGGCATTGCCACCGGGTGGCAACACCATATTTTGCTTTTGATAAATCTTATGACAATACTTTATTTGTGCCTAATTTTGAAATGCATGGTACTAAAGAGTTTTGCTTAGAAAATGAAAATGAGAAAGCTCTAGATGATGGTCCAATAATGGTTGATAATATTAATTGTACTGCTATTGAAAATGGGATTGGAAGGGTCTTGATTTTATCTTGGAGCCTCATAACTCTTGAGAATGATCAATCATCTTGTCATAAAATTGTTAAAAGTGGGTGTGAATGTTTTAATCCCACTATTTTTTAGCTTGATAAAACATATGTGTTTATAGATGATGAAAAGCATGCTTTATGTGATAGTTATATTTTTGAGTTTATTCTTGATGCTACTGAAAACTATTATGAGAGAGGAAAATATGGTTATAGAAGTTTTCATGGTACTAAATGTCAACACCCGGATTTTTAAGTCTAGATGCCTATTATGCCATACATCGCAATCCCAGGAATATTGTTTTTGCGAGACTGTTGACGTCAGAAACCCCCTGGCGGGCAGAGACGGGCAACACCGTAGAGCCGGGAACAACTCGGGCTGCGGCTGGCCCCAGTCCCTCAGAGAGACGGCCCGCAAAGCCTCCTGGTCGCACGCGCCGATGTTTATCACAAGGGCGTGCCACCTGACCTATACCTGGTCGGGAAGGTGTGGATGATGCCTCGCTTAGTTTCCTGCAGGGCACACACGTAAACGTTAAATACGAGCCTCGATCGGCTCTCGGGTTATCCCGTGAATCGGCTCAAAGAGCCGATCCACCCATGATTCAGACGGGGTGTCCGAATATATGGTGGTCCTGCTTGATCAAGGTAAAGCTAATGAGATCTACGACGATCTAGGGTTTTCACCGCATAATCGGATCGTCCTACTCTAGGTTGGGCCTCGCAGCCACGCACGGTGATCGTAAGCCGATCCTAAACAAGGCCTAAAAACCAACACGAGGTTGATCCCGGAACATCCTGCTTAGGGCCAACGAACGACACCCTACGTGCCGCTGGATCCTCCACCCCTTTGTAAGGCCTAACTATTGCAGATATTAAACTAATCCTTGTAGAACAAGGAGCAATCGTAACGGATCAGATCTACTAAACTATAATCAAGCGGGGTGCCGCCCCTACACCTAAGATAGGTGTAAGGGCGGCTAGACATGCAAGGGTTGCACTACGAAAGCATGTAACATGAAGAACAATGCTAACCCTAACATGTCTAAGATAACTACGTTGCTCGCCATCAAAAACGCTTCGATACGAGCAACGCATGAACAACGTGGGCAGGCTTGTGCTGCCTAGATCGCAAGATGCGATCTAGGCAGCATGATGCTTACCGATAGAAACCCTCGAGACGAAGGAGTTGGCGATGCGCCGAGATTTGTTTGTGGTTGAACGTTGGTTGTTGTTTATTCCATAAACCCTAGGTACATATTTATAGTCCAGGGGACTTTCTAATGTGGGTGTGCACTAAACCGTGCACGGGTAAAACTCTAACTTCTAATCTTAGATGCGATCTACTATGTTACAGATACACGGGCGGTTTAGCCCAACTTGGTATAAAAGGCCGATTCACATATTCCTTCTATGTATATTCTTCAAGCCCATCTTGATCACGGCCCACCTCTGACTCGGTCAAATTCTGGTGATAACACATGCCCCCCTGGTTTTGGAAATGACATTTCCAAAATCATTATGCTTTTCCTTCGTCGGGTCATGTCGTGGCAGAGCAGAAACTGCCGATTGTTAGCTGGATCGACGCCCAATGAGCCGATAGCAACGCATTGGTCTCTCATAATCTGTCCTTCATCTTCTTCGACTGATGACTCTGAGACCTGGTGACACTCCTCTGCAAAATTCACCATCCTCGAAGAAGGTTGCTACACAGGACCAGCCGATGATACTCCAATTGGCTTCTAGAAACAGAACATTTACCAGGTCGGTTGCCCCCCGAGTCTCAGTCAAGGCGAAACAGAGACGAGGATACACAAATTAGCCGAATGGACCTGGGCTTGATCATGTCTGAGGGCACTATCATGCAGAGCCAGCCGATTTGAACGAAATCGGCTCTCCAGAGGAGAGGACCTTCGGGGTGAGCTGCCCCCCGAGTTTTCTTCAGTCCAAATGTCAGGACTACATATTCAAACAAACCCATTGAACCTGGTACTCTGAATGCAGTCTTGTGTATATCTTCTGGATATTGTCAACATAAAGTAATATAACAAGTGCAATATGCAAGTATGTAGGAATCAATGCACAGTTAACACAAGTGTTTGCTTTTTAGATAGAATGAAATGGGTAAACCGACTCAACAATAAAAGTAGAAGAAAGGCCCTTCGCGAGAGGGAAGCATGGATTGCTATATTTGTGCTAGAGCTTTTATTTTGAAAACATGAAACAATTTTGTCAACGGTAGTAATAAAGCATATGAGTTATGAAAGTTATATCTTACAAGTTGCAAGCCTCATGCATAGTATACTAATAGTGCCCGCACCTTGTCCTAATTAGCTTGGACTACCGGATCTTTGCAATGCACATGTTTTAACCAAGTGTCACAATGGGGTACCTCCATGCCGCCTGTACAAAGGTCTAAGGAGAAAGCTCGCATTTTGGATTTCTCGCTTTTGATTATCCTCAACTTAGACATCCATACCGGGACAACATGGACAACGAGATAATGGACTCCTCTTTAATGCATAAGCATGTGGCAACAATTATTATTCTCATATGAGATTGAGGATATATGTCCAAAACTGAAACTTCCACCATGATTCATGGCTTTAGTTAGCGGCCCAATGTTCTTCTCTAACAAATGCATGCTCCAACCATTAAGGTGGTAGATCTCTCTTACTTCGGACAAGACGGACATGCATAGCAACTCACATGATATTCAACAAGGAATAGTTGATGGCGTCCCCGAAACATGGTTATCGCACAACAAGCAACTTAATAAGAGATAAAGTGCATAAGTACATATTCAATACCACAATAGTTTTAAGCTATTTGTCCCATGAGCTATATATTGCAAAGGTGAATGATGGAATTTTAAAGGTAGCAGTCAAGCAATTTACTTTGAAATGGCGGAAAAATACCATGTATTAGGTAGGTATGGTGGACACAAATGGCATAGTGGTTGGCTCAAGGATTTTGGATGCATGAGAATTATTCCCTCTCGATACAAGGTTTAGGCTAGCAAGGTATTTAAAGCAAACACAAGTATGAACCGGTACAGACAAAACTCACATAAAAGACATATTGAAAGCATTATAAGACTCTATACCGTCTTCATTGTTGTACCTTTATCATCATATCGAAGCCGATCGCTTGAAACGGCCTCCTTTTTGTCCTTGCCATGGCGGTAAACAGAATGAACTACCATGTAGTTAACTTCCCGGCGCAGAGCTCTGGTCCGTTCTTCCGAAGGGGTGGACAGATCTACTTGGTCGAGGGCACCCTCGGCTGTAAAGCCGTTCCACCTGATGCCATGAGAACGGGTTTTCGAGAAAGAGCCGATTAGATCGGCTTCAAAGAGAGCCTTGAGCTCATCGTACCCCCTTTTTTTTTTACTGGCCGATTTCCCTATCGGCCCCCAATTTTTCACTGCACATGTATCGTACTTTGGAATCCGATTAGGTGCCCCCCGAGCCGATTCTGCCAGGTAACTGCTGATATCGGCTCTGTGGTTAGCCAAGGCACTATATGTGAACGTCGGCTCTGTTAGGACCAGTGTGGACTTCTTCCAGTTCACCAGCCGACGTAAACCTATTGCCCCTTAGATCGTCATTGAATCCAGGCAAAAAGTATGGTGAGGATAATTTTGGCCGTTTGCTGGAATCGGCCTCCACGTTGCTTGCTCGATGAAGGTTTTTGCAATGTTCCTTCATAAATCCTTGGGGCCGATCACACGGATCGGCATAGCCCCGTTTGTCCATAAATGCTGTACGGATAATGCGGGCCGATCGCTGGAATCGGCCTTCACCTTGATTGTAACCAGGACCCTTTGGAGGTGTCGGGGCCGATCGTGTGGAACAGCTTCCTCCGTGTCGTCGCTGTGAGAGCAGCTGCCCTCATCTCTGCCCTTACCGGGGTGGTGCCCGAGCCCCATCGTGTTGACATTGAACGAGACTCTTGGCCGGCATCCTCCGGGGTAAGTGCGTTCCACCATGTTAACGGCGGATGCCGATGAGTTCGGCACTTCTGGTGCTGCCAATGCGAACGGCAGCGGCGGACGGGGCTGGAGTGGCATCTCTCCTTGGTACATCCCCAGAGCTGGTCCTGTCGGAGAGTACTGATGGCTCATGATTTCCTGAATCACGCGAAGAGCGACACGCTCCAAAGTGTTCACCAGGCTCTCAGAATGGCGGTGCAGCGAATGAGCCACCATGAAGTTGATCTCCTGACGCAGCGACCTGGTGCGTCCTTCTGACGGGGTGGACAGGTCCACTCCATCGAGCGCGCCTTCGAGTGAGAACCCCTTCCACCTGATGCCATGGGAGCGGGTTCTGTGGAAAGAGCCGATGATGTCGGCTTCGAGGACTGCTTTGATCTCGTCATGCTCCTTCTTGAGCTCGTCAGTCAGATCCTCGTACTTGACCGGAGTGCTTTCCGCCATCTCAGATGTAGATGGCGATGCGGTGGATGTCGAAGATCGTCCCACCGGGCGTGCCAGAATGTGTTGACGTCAGAAACCCCCTGGCGGGCGGAGACGGGCAACACCGTAGAGCCGGGAACAACTAGGGCTGCGGCTGGCCCTGGTCCCTCGGAGCGACGGCCCGCAAAGCCTCCTGGTCGCACGCGCCGATGTTTATCACAAGGGCGTGCCACCTGACCTATACCTGGTCGGGAAGGTGTGGATGATGCCTCGCTTAGTTTCCTGCAGGGCACACACGTAAACGTTAAATACGAGCCTCGATCGGCTCTCGAGGTTATCCTGTGAATCGGCTCAAAGAGCCGATCCACCCATGATTCAGACGGGGTGTCCGAATATATGGTGGTCCTGCTTGATCAAGGTAAAGCTAATGAGATCTACGACGATCTAGGGTTTTCACCGCATAATCGGATCGTCCTACTCTAGGTTGGGCCTCGCAGCCATGCACGGTGATCGTAAGCCGATCCTAAACAAGGCCTAAAAACCAACACGAGGTTGATCCCCGGAACATCCTGCTTAGGGCCAACGAACGACACCCTACGTGCCGCTGGATCCTCCACCCCTTTGTAAGGCCTAACTATTGCAGATATTAAACTAATCCTTGTAGAACAAGGAGCAATCGTAACGGATCAGATCTACTAAACTATAATCAAGCGGGGTGCAGCCCCTACACCTAAGATAGGTGTAAGGGCGGCTAGACATGCAAGGGTTGCACTACGAAAGCATGTAACATGAAGAACAATGCTAACCCTAACATGTCTAAGATAACTACGTTGCTCGCCATCAAAAACGCTTCAGTACGAGCAACGCATGAACAACGTGGGCAGGCTTGTGCTGCCTAGATCGCAAGATGCGATCTAGGCAGCATGATGCTTACCGATAGAAACCCTCGAGACGAAGGAGTTGGCGATGCGCCGAGATTTGTTTGTGGTTGAACGTTGGTTGTTGTTTATTCCATAAACCCTAGGTACATATTTATAGTCCAGGGGACTTTCTAATGTGGGTGTGCACTAAACCGTGCACGGGTAAAACTCTAACTTCTAATCTTAGATGCGATCTACTATGTTACAGATACACGGGCGGTTTAGCCCAACTTGGTATAAAAGGCCGATTCACATATTCCTTCTATGTATATTCTTCAAGCCCATCTTGATCACGGCCCACCTCTGACTCGGTCAAATTCTGGTGATAACAGAGACATAATAGATTGATATCACATAACATCATTCATTACAAACCATAATCGTCTTACAACACGGGATCACATGATCCAATATTCAACAATGGTTGATCTACAGATCAACCTTCAAAATACATAGCGGAAGCGGAGTAGTAGTAGTCCATCTATTCCACAGGCAACGCTTGACGTTAGAAGACCATCCTAGTTATCGTAGAAGTCTTGTTGTCCGTCATCTTGATATTGTTGCTCCTCTTCATAGTCTGGCCGTTTGAATAGTCAGGGACACAGCCATGAGTACTTTAAAGTACTCTCAAACTAATACTAGTGAAAGCACTTATCAACTATAGTAAGGGGGTGCTATGCTCTAGGTTCATTTGCATAAAGCCAGTTTTATTTCATAAGCATTTAGTAATAAAAGACTCTTCATTTGCCTAACTTAACTCAAGTGGGAACATTAGTGTGATTCCCACAACTCTGTTGTGATCAAGTCAATACACCTTTCAATTCACCATTCATTTTTAGAAAACATCTGACAACGGAACAATATGGCCATCCAACCATCCATAACCGTGGACACGACTATTCGAATAGGTTTACACTCTACAGAGGTTGTACACTTGTGCCACAACTTTTGATTACATCCGTCAGAGATAACCCTGAATAATCATACTCAGTATGTGGATCATCAACCATTAACCTTTCACTTACATACCCTAGTATAGGCACCTCCCCCCATGAGTTTGGCCTCCCAGTGATAGCAATCTGCTAGCCTGGGAACTGCACAAGGCTTGGGTAGGACATTCACCTCATTTTTACGTCATATCACATTTCACGGAGGCAGCCTCGGCATAACCCCTATGAAGCTTGTTTAGAGGGAACCCATACTAAAATACATAAACTTCCAGTTAAGCCCTACCCATAATCAGGTATTGTGGGGGTACTTGTAAAATTGGAATGGTATCGCATCCGAACCCAATCATCAGTTTTTGTCAAATTCACCAGGTCATTCAAGTCATATTCACCTTCAAAATCTTTCAATGAAATGACTCATCATTCCAAGGTCTTCAAAGTCATTTGATTCACATGTTCCCATCTAGAGTAGTCAATTTTAGTTTTAGCACTAGCAACTAGTCATAAGGGGTGCTAACTAGCTTGTAGCTCTCTAGGCTAAGTGTGATGCTCTTGTAATACTCCATATCTAGACCAAAGTGAAACATGAATCAAAATAAACTTTGATAAACCAAAGTAAAAACTTGTAAGGTAAAAACTTGGGTTGGGAATCCTTAAACATAAATAACATTGTTATGATGCCTTGCTCAAGAGAGCTTGCATTAGTGTAGCTTGCAAGAGTATAGCTTGCCTTGATTGGTACAGTGATCAAAGTTTTCCTCCTCTTCTTCGTAAAAGACCTCCTCCTCCTCGTAGCCTTCAGTACTAGCGTCTATAAACGGATATGAGGTATACAATCACCAAACAATGCTTAAGCACTAGACTTAACACACAAAGGGATCACACAAGCTAACCTATCATCACAACATTATTAACATGGTGGTTGGTTTTGTTTTCTTTTTAAGAAAAATAATTTCCTCTCATTGAAATATTACTAAGATTTAATCTCCTTAAATAATAAATATGAGATCTTGTTGACCAAAGTCCACACTTCCTACTTACCATCTGGGAAAAATGATTTAAATGAGATACTACATCTCATGCAATTTAAACACTACTATGGAAAATGATTTAATATTCTTAAGTAATAATATATGGGGTCATGAAGACTAATGTCATCATCTCACCTTGAATTACTTGAGAAAGTGATTTAAATGAGATGCTACACCTCATAGATTTGAAATACTAAATTTGAAATAATTTAAATGGGCTAGAAATGACTACATAGCCATTATTTGAATCTAGCCCATGATCATCTGAAAAAACTATGTCATACTTTTTCATAATCAAATAGAGGGTTTGAAATGTGAATTATGAGATGTGGAATCACCTCAAAATTCATTATGGTTGATTTTTAATAATTGTTCGAATTTTGAAAAGGTACTGACTTGTTATTTTTCTTGCAGGTGTTCTACAATGGATCAAGGGTTGAGACCAGTGGGGTTGGATAGAGAATTTCATTAGCTTTCCAGAAATATAAACTTCATAAATTTTGGCTCAGTAGATTTGGTTCTATTAAATTTTGAACATGGCACCAGTATTGAATTTGAACTAAATGGATTTATTCGAATTTGAATTCTTGGGCTCGCGCGGGAAACGCCTTGGGCCAGAGAGAGAAAGTGGGAGAAAGGCCGGCCAGTAGCGCGTCTCGCACGCACGGGCCGCCTAACAGTGGGTCCCACTGTCAGCATCTTATAAACGCCGAAGCGGTATGGATCAATGGGAGACGTTGGATTAGAGGACGATCTAATGGCTCACGTGCGTCATCGTCGACGACGAGCACGAGCTCACTAGCGGCAAGCACCAGGGGGTCGGAGGCTCACCGGAGGTCCAACAAGGTCGGCGACGATGCACGGCGAGGTTCTCGACGACGGCGGTTCTCCTGGTACAAGCGGTGGCTCTTGGGATGGCTCCAATCTTCGTCTTCGTCTGCGGCGGCTCCGCAGCACTCCGGCGACGAATTGGTGGGCTACGGTGTAAATTGGGACAAGGGAGAGATCAAGGAGGGATTATGAGATGAGAGAAATGGATTGGTGTGAATAATGAGAGCCAGGGTGGCCTCCTTTTATAGGTTTGTCGAGGTGCTGCGACTCACAGGTGGGTCATCGTCATCGACAATGCTACAGCTGCGCAAAGGCGTGGGCGAGGGCAGGGACGGTGCAGCGTGGCCCGACGGACCTTGCGAGCGTCACTGCGCAGCAGGAGGGAGACGGGATGGCTCGAGCGACGATGATGCCTGTCACGGGTCCGGCGGGTCTCGTTGACGGTGGCGAGGGCTACAGTCGTCGAGAGGGCTGGTGAGCATGTCTGGGCGGTTGCTGGCATCGTGGCGAAGCTGCTGGCGAGCGCGGAAGGCGAGGTGAGGTCGAGGTCAACGGGGCGACGTTGTGCACTGATGTGTCCAGGGGCATGCTTGTGCACGCTCTAGCGTGTCCTGGCATCGCTAGGCATGTCGTGTTCTGGGGCTTGCCAGCCTCTCCTTGGCCAGGGCTTGTACCAACAGGGTCAGGGTGATGTAGGCCACCTAGCTATTTGACAAGGTGAGAGAGAGAGAGGAGGAGAGTGACATGGTGAGCCTGGTGGTGGTGACCAAGGGGATGGCATGGCCATGGCATGGATCCTCTATGCATTTTTCTTGGTTTATGAGGGCACTGCAAGCTTAGGTGAGGTGAGACCAAGGTATGTGACATGGTTGGCAAGGCTAGAGAGAGCTAGAGCATGCATAAAAGATCATGGCCAACATGAGTGACATATGCCATGACATAGGGAGAGAGCTTGTGTCATGGTGAGCATGGCAAGGCATGATGATGTTGTTTGAGAGTTGTTAGAGTACCATGTCCACTATAGATGAGCACAATAAAAGTGGAGTGAGGTGGTGCATAGTGGGTAGGAATAGTGGTTGTACCTTTTTATTGAATAACTTGATCACCATATGTTGGCTGCAATGGTCACATTTGTATTTGAATTTGGCCAAAATACTTCATAGGTGTGATCTAAATAATGTTTGGAATCTATTGGTGGCCTTGGATTGCAATTTTGAGTTGGTTAGTGAAAAATCCAAAATGTGGGGCAATCTAGAATCTGATTCAAAGTTGTCACTTTGCGTGCTTATATTAAGAGTTTGACTTTGAATCAGCAAAGTTGACTGATACTAAGTTGTTCACTTTTATGATTACTAGTGATCTGGACAAAAAGATTAGAAAGTTTAGTTTAGAAATAGTTAACCAAAGGGGCTCAAAGTAGGTATCATGGTAAAAATGGCACATTTGACCATTATCATATGTCACTTAGGGTTTTTCATTTTCTTCTCTTTTGTTTTGATTTTCTTGGATCCGAATGGTGTTGTGTTGTGTTCTTATGTACTATTTTGAGTTTAGGATTGTGTTTCACCATTTCAAACAAAGGAGTAGGGCATAGGCTCAACTTTGCAATTTGGCCATATACCCACATGTGCCTCTATGTGTCTTTTCATTTTCTTTTTGTTTCACTTTTGATTTGGCTTGGTGGGTACTAGGTTGGGTTTGTTGAGGTTTTCAAACCATATAAACAAGGTGGCATAGGCCTATATTTACAAATATGGCCATAGGCTCATATGTGCCTCTATTTCTATTTCTATTTTATTTTTATTTATTTCTCTTTGATCCTAATTGCATGGTTGTGGCTTGGAAACCATTTCAAACCATTCAAACACACATTCATGGCAAAACCAAATATTTCATTAATTCACATAATAGAAAAGGTTTTGAAATAGGCAAGTTTTTGTTAACCCTAAAAATTGGATAATTGAAAATATGGTTCTTATTTGTTTCAAAATTTTGGGGTGTTACACTAAAACACCTCTCTATGTGCTGAAAGTTTTGAAATTACTCTTGTTTCATCTTCTTATGCTTTTCACTTTGTTCTTTGTAAATTTATTTGTGTACAAGATTCCTATGCATAGGAAATGGGTTAGACTTAAATGTGTTTTGAATTAGCTTCTTGATGCTCCTTTAGCTTCATTTTCTATTTTCATAAGAGCATCATTAAAACTATCAATCCTAGCTAAAAGGCATTAAAGAAAAGAGCATATGGGAGACAACCCTTTGTTTTATTTCTGTAGGTTTTATTTTGTTGAGTCTTTGAAGTTATTACCTCTCTAATAACCTCTCCTTATCCGTTTTACTTCATTTTTGTGCCAAGAATCGCCTCTAATAGGAAGAAAGTACGATTTGGGGAAGTTGCTGTCCTGAAACAGATTTTGGGTTGTCACCATAAAAAATTGTATTCCCAACCAGAACGTAATGTTGATCTACCAATATTTGAGCATATGTCCCAGGTTATTATCTAACTTTCGTTAGTTTTGCACTTTTCGATTTGAGCAACAGAGGATTTTCGAACAAATTGATCTTTACCTATTGCTCTATTTTGACAGATTTCTGCCACTATTTTGCATTTGCCTCTCATTCTCTTTCTTTTTGAGTTCTTTTGAGAGAAAGATCTTTTTGAAGAAGTTCCAACAGTAGATAATGTTTAATAGATGTTTTATATATGTTAAAACTGAACTCAAGTGGATTTGTCATTTTAATTGCACTAATGTTGCTAATAAGAATTATGTGAAGTTTTGTATGAAGGAAGTTTTCAAGTGTAGGGAGAGAAGAATGATGTAATGAGATGAAGGATGGACAAAAGCTCAAGCTTGGGGATGCCCATGTCACCCTAAGAAATATCCAAGAGGTACAAGCCTCAAAGCTTGGAGATGCCCAAGGCATCCCTTCTTCATCAACAAAGTATCAGGTCATCTTTATGTACGCTATATTTTTATTGCTTCATATGCTATGTGTTATTCTTGGAGAGTCTTTATTTTTGTTTTTAGTTTTATTTTGTTTTGTTTTCTGTAGAATATGGTTGGATCCCAGCATATTTGTTTTGGTGAATGACACACTCCGTTATAATTGCATAGAACACTCTAGTTTTCACTTTTACTGTTATGCGAGTGTTCTAGTTTGCTAGTACTTTGTTTAGCTCTTGGTTTTCTATTCTTATTTTGTTCAGAGCTTGTTAGTTTTCGTTATTCATGTATGATTAGATCTCTGGTTCATATTGATTATTAGCTATGAGAGTTCTTTCAAATAAATTGATTGGTGTAGGAGACGAGTAAAATGTTTCATGCTTATAGTGATGCAAAAGGAAACTTGTCTAGACCGTGGCATAGACTTTGGCATGTCATGTTGGATGTTATTATTATTATATGATTAGTAGTTATTGTTGTATCATGAATTATCTCAAATACCTGAGAGTGCTTAATGTGTCATTGAAAGAATCATGTGTTGTTTCTGTCATAAGAAGCATAATAGTGTGGCATTCTCCTTTGATTCTTTATCAGGTTGACTTGGCACATCCTTACACCATGTTATGACTAGAAACCAGTAAACTAAAGACTCTATCATCATTTAGTTTTTGACTTGTAATATCACTTTATGCTTGATTAATATTGTTTTGTCGCTATGCATGATTATGGCCATTATTGCTCTCTTAGTTGGTCGCTCCCAGTCTTTTGCTAGCCTTCACCTATAGGGGGTATAAGCTCGAATCGTGCATCCAAATCCTAAAAACCAAAGTTTTCCAATTGTGTCCACCATACATACCTATATGTGGTATTTCATTGCCACTCCAAAGTAGATTGCTTGTGTGCTACCATTAAAACCTTCAAACTATTATCTGTTTTGTGTTCCTGTTTTAGCTCATGAGGAAGTACTGAGTGGTTTATTGTCTTTTCATGACCTCATACCTTGACTAGCATGAATAATGTGCTAAGTCATTAATATTGCAAAAAGAGCAAGGCAACTGGGTGCCCATGCCAACTTAAATAAACAAATAAACAAATAAATTAAGCTCCGCACACTATGTACTGGAGAGATCCTAAATAATGGTGTGCAAAAGGAGAACTACATGGGAGCCGCTCTTGAAGTCACTATATGAAAGGATGATGAACTGTTTAATACCAGTCGTTGACATAAACATACATACCTCTCAAAATACATTTTCAACACCTCTGTTTATTCAAATAAAAAGCTCTAGCACATGAGTAATCCCTGCTTCCCTCTGCGCAGGGCCTTTCTTTTACTTTTATGATGAGTCTTCATTTTCTTACTTTATGCACCAATTAAGAGACCATAGTTTCCATTCTGAGTATAATGTGCATAGTTCCAAGACTTATTGATTGATTCATGATTATGTTATTGCTTATTCTCAAATTACTTGTATCTAGTTACCCTTTGAACTTTAAAGGTGTCCCGACATTTATGTTTTTCTACTTCATAAAGGACAAGCTGAATACCACTTTGCTATGTTTTCGCTATGCCCAAAAAACAAACAGTTGCTTTCAGTGCATTATTATTCTATTGTTAGAATTATATCTATCATGCCTATGTTATATTACTTTGATCCCAGCTTACAATGTTTTACAATAATTTGATCAAGATTGTATTCGCTGCATGTCACCTCAAAAATTATTTTTGTTATCAATTACGTACTCGAGGACGAGCAGGAGTTAAGCTTGGGGATGCTTGATACGTCTCAAATGTATCAATAATTTTTGATGCTCCATGCTTGTTTTACACCAATTTCTATATGTTTTGTTTACACTTCGTTGCATGTTTATACAATTCTAGAACTAACCTATTGACAAGATGCCAAGGTGTCAGTTCCCTATTTTCTGCTGTTTTGTTTTTCAGAAAAGTTGTACAGGAAATATTCTCGGAATTGGACGAAACAAAATCCGAAGTTCCAATTTTACCGAAGCATAGACGGAGTCCAGAGGGGGGACGAAGAAGCATCACGAGGAGGCCTCAACTGCCCTAGGTGCAGGCCACCGCTGGCCGCGCCTAGGAGTGGTGTGGGCCCTTTGGGAACCCACCTACCTCGCCCTTACGCCTATTTATTCACCTTCTCGGATAAATCTAAATACCCGAGCCTCCATCCATGAAAAGTTCCATCGCGGCCGCTATCGCCGACCCTAGCTCGGGAGTGTCCTGAAGCTCTTCCCGGCACCCTGCCGGAGAGGGAGATCATCATCGGAGGCCTCTACATCGCCATGACCGCCTCCGAAGTGATGCGTGAGTAGTTAATCCCTGGACTACGGGTCCATAGCAGTAGCTAGATGGTTGTCTTTTCCAATTTATGCCTCATGTTTAGATCTTGTGAGCTTCCTATCATGATCAGATCATCCTTATGTAATGCTACATGTTGTGTTTGCTGGGATCCGATGAATATTGAATACTATGTTGAGATTGATTATATACTTGTCATATGTTATTTGTGATCTTGCATGCTCTCTGTTGCTAGTAGATGCTCTAGCCAAGTATGTGCTTGTGACTCCAAGAGGGAGTATTTATGCTCGATAGTTGGTTCATGCCTCTAGTAATTTGGAAGAGTGACAATAACTTCTAAGGTTGTAGATGTGTTGTTGCTACTAGGGAGAAAACAACAATGCTTTGTGTAAGAATAATTCTATTGTTTACTTTACACAATTTGCTTAATGCAATAATCTGTTGCTTGCAACTTAATACTAAAAGGGGTGCGGACGCTAACCGGAAGGTGAATTATTAGTCATAGACGCATTTGGATTACGGTCTATGTATTATGTTGTAATGCCCAAGTGAATCTCATAGTAATCTTCTTGTCATGTATGGTTTTTATTCTGTCAATTACCCAGCTGTAATTTGTTTACCCAACATATTATCTATCTTTATGAAGAGACACCTCTAGTGAACTATGGACCCCAGTCCTTTCTTTTATACTGATAAAATCATCCACTTCAAACACCTGTTATGTTTACTTACTGCAACCATTGTTGTCTTTAACTAGCAAGGTGGCCCTCGCAAATGCGAGGGCAACATCTTAAAAATCTATACTTATAATGGTTTATCTATTTTGTATGTTGTAACTTTATATTATAGAAGTAATGTTAGATAATTATTTAAACTACCTAACCTATTATATAATGAATTTCACTCAAATGAATTGTTTTAAGTTTCTACGTTATTTTTGGCTCAACTATCAATGTCCTTGCCATATGCGTTAATATCCATGTAAGTTTCGCTTTGTGTCTGCGTAATCAGCACAGAGACATGACGTACATAAATCTAGAGCAAACTGCTCATATAACATTACAGAAAAAATACCCATGAAATATTTCAGAATAAAAAATTTGCATTGCTTTCATTTTCCATGGTTGAACGGTGTTGTCTAGCAACGGCAAGAAGCTGGCGAGGTACGGTCCCTCGGTTATCCACTTAAGATGAAGTCGCATGAGTGATGATCGATCAGGTTACTTGTGTGGGTTAATCCGAAGCTAACTATATTCAAGTTAGGGCAAGATATCTTGGAGAAATTTTGTTTCTCGCATCCTCGGAAGAAACCAATGCGATGCGTGTGTACAATGAATTAATGTATGTATGAGATGGAACTCAACTGTCACGTGATATATCGGTTGGCAAATTGAATTGTGTTGGATGCTGTGTCTTTCTGGAATTGCTTACGCATATTTATTTTTCTCTTGGAGAAGGTGCGTACACGATACTTGACAAAGTGATGAAGTGCATTGCGAGAGAGACCTATCGCATATGACACAGTTTATTTTAGTACTCTCTGATCTCTAAACAATATTTAATGTCTAGATATGTTGAAATTTAAACAAATCTAACACATGTATCATAAGAGGAGTTAGTACATCTAACTAACCTCTCATTAAATCGTAACCATAAAATTTAGATCTAAATATCAAAATAATTTGGACAATATATGTTGCTTACCGTGATGCTCTATTATCAGTTTTTTTAATCTTTTTGACTATCCTTTCAGTTTTTGGATTCTCCCTCCATTTCAAAATAAATTGCTCCATTTTACCTACATACGAAATTATTAAGATGTATTTTATTTATAGATACATTTGTAAGTTGAAAAAAAATCAGTGTAGACACATGAAGAAGGCGGTTGAAAAATTTAAGTACTTTTAGATGTCTCATTATGTTTATAGTTTAATAAGTAGCACAGTTAAGCAATATAGTTTTGGTTACATATATTCCATCTATAATCTAGCATGTGTTCGCGCTGACACACCATGTCTAGCTCGTTTGAAATAGGAAAATGATTGTATTCAGCCGAAGGCTGGAACTCTCGTGCCCTTCGGGTCGAGGGATGTCCGATTCATCACATCGTGCGGTCCTCCGGGTCGGTCGCTCCGTAGATGGCTCGTGCACGGCCTCCCTTCTTTCCATTTTTCTTCTTCGTGTATTTCTCAGCGCAGATGGAAGATAAGGCTGCTCCGCCGTTGCTCCATTGCCTCCGCAGTCGACGAACCTGCTCCCGGCCTCCTCACGGGCGGACCTACTCCCCGGCCTCCACAACGTCGCTTCACTCATCCGGCTCCACATTGAGGAGGCCATGCCGCTGGCCCCTCGGCCACGCAACACGCTCCGCCATGGCCTGGACCTCTCCCTCGACGGATTCACCATGCACCCGACTTCTCTCCCTGGCAGCGCTGCGCTCCGCCCGTCTCCACCCCCGTCTGCAAGCCCCAACCTGATTCGCCATGCACTAGCTCAAACTGCCATCGTCGCCACCGTCGTTAACCAACTCCCCTGAAGAACCGGAAACCGGCGTGCTACTCAAACCACAACCTCGCCGCCCCTGCTCCGAAGCTCCTCTTGTGCTCTAGCCCCACTGCGCTGACTTTTGCTTCTCCCCCACAGCGCCCCGTCCCTCATCTCTGGTGCGGCCATGGCTGCAAGGGATGCGACGTCGCACCGGTGCTACTAAGGAACGCTGATAGAGCTGCATGCGGATGTCATCAGTGCTGCAAAGCAAGGGCGGCGAAGCTGCGAAGCCAATGCGTCAGTGCTCCATGCGATGGTCGCCGGAGCTGCGAGCCAGGGGCGCTGGTGCTTCATTCGGTCATCGCCGGAGACAGGCGGCGCCGTTTGAAGCTCCGGCAACGAGCAGCATCGGTTGCAACTCTAGAGATGGGCGGCGCCGTTTGCAGATCCGACAACGGGATGCGGCAGCTGCAATCCATGGCAACATGAGGTGCCCGGGGTCATGCGGGTGCGTGTGGCGGAGAGGAAATAAAGAGAGCATGAGATATTTTTTGTTGAGGCCCTGCAGGAAGGAAGACGATCGGATCTAACGACCACCCGGTTTTCATCGGACGGAGCGGAAGGCGGAGGTTGGACAGCTCCCATCCTGCGGAGGATTTGTAGAAACAACTAACGAAGCTATTTAGAAAAGAAAAAAATGCATTTCCTTATTCATACGTGAAGGTACAGCTGTAGGAGTCCCTTTTTACGTGATTTGGCACCTACAGAATCAAATCTTTTCTTATTTTGATCGCTTTCTATTTTAACATGGAAGCAAATAGCTTTATTCTCAGGATATCACCTGAATCAAAACTATACATGACGTTAATCTAAACCACAACTACAACTATATCGGTTACGTGCCATACTATTTTTGTACACGCATATTGTTGTACGTAACACTTCTTAACTTTTAATCTGAGATGTTAATATCAATATCATCTGTTTATATTTTATTAGCATATGTGGATTAGCCTGGTGCCTTGAAAAACATCCTTATTTTGCTTTTAGTATATAATAGATTCCACTGCAAACAAATCTCTCTTTCCGCATTTTATATCTAATCTTTTGTTTTCAGCAAAACCGGAGAGATTGACAACCTCACTGTAAGTTGGGAAAAAGTATTTTAGTTGTGTTGTATGCAGGTTCCATGTTGTTGCTAACGCCATTAGTACGCCCTGCCACAAGTTAGCTAGCAACACCTTCAGAAGTCATTTGTTTCTCCTACTGGTCGATTAAACCTTGGTTTCTTACTAAGGGAAAATTTGTTGATGTGCTCATCATACCTTCCTCTTGGGGTTTCCCAACCGCTTGCGTCGAGCACCATCAATCGGTCAAACGAAGACATTCGGCCCGGCCCACATGACTATTGGGCTAGCCTATTTATCGTGCTGATCGGTCAAACGAAGACATTCGGCCCAGTCCACTTGTTCAGTTGGCTGGCCCAGTCATCATGTTGACCAGTCAAACGAAGGCATTCGGCTCGGCCCATGTGCTTAGTGGGCCGGCCCATTTAAGTTTTGACCTATCAACCTTACAAGTTAGGCCCGGTCCACGTATCTAATTGACCAGCCTAGATATATAGTTGACCGGTCAAATTAAATCAGCTGGCCCGGCACGCAAACTAAATGGGTCGGCCTGCTTAAGGTGTGGCAGGTCTTGTGTGGCCTACCATCTACCACGGGATTTCAGCCGGTTGACGGTGTTAACTGACAGTTAATGGCATCTGCCACGTATCAGTTTGCATGACGTCGGCAGTCAACGGCCTCCCGAAAAATCTTCTGCAATGGTCCTATTTTCTGTGGCCAAAGGACGCCCAAACGCGATGCACCGAAAAATATGTGGTAGGGCCTTACCTGACGCAGTATGCACCACAGAACCCATTTCGTCAGGTTAGGCCCATAGGCGATGAAAAAGGGCATATACCTGACGAAAATTTGACGTTGCAGATGAGAACATTTCTTATTGTGTTGGCATATTGAGAGTTAGCTATTTAAACTAGAGTGGTAGTTTACATAACTAGTTATCATGCTCATAAATCTTTATTGTGGTTGTATCGAGTTACCAGTGCTCGTATTATATTCTTGGCACTTCTCTAACAATGCTAAGTTTTTGAATGAAAGAAGTGCTGGACTCATAAGGCTACCACTTTTAAGTGAACTTACTTTCTAATTATTTTAGTTTTATAAACGCCGAGTTCTTTATGTTTCTTTGTTTCTTGCTCGTGGACGATCAAGGTTAAGTTTGGGGAAGTTGATGGTTGTGAAAAATGACATTTTTTCTCGTGTTTAAATCCTTAGCTTTGTTAAGAAATTGACTAAACTTCTCTCTAAGTATGGCACTAATGACTAATTATTGCAAAGGTGTTGAATCTTCTCTTTATTTGAATGGTGTGCAGGAAATCAAGTCATAATGGCAAATGGACCTGCAATTACTGTAGAGAATCTCTCCAAAAGAGCACCAAAATTGATTAGAGAGCGAAAGGTGGTTCCAGAAGGTTTAACACACATCGGTATGGGCAATGACCGCCTGTATCGCCCGCCCGTACGGGCCGCCGCATCACTTCCTAGAAATGCTATATATTCTGTGAAGGGACCCCGATGAAAAAGAGAACCATTCATCACCAACCCCATAGCCGCCACCCGTCAGATCCATCTACACCAAAGGAGATCCATCCACCATTGTTCGTCCGTTGCATCTCCAATCTCCTCCATAGCCATAGCCATGACCGTTGTAATAGAGATCTCCTTGAGGGCCATTGTAAGAATATTGTGATTTCGATCCAAGTATTTGCAACAATGATTTATATATTTGATCTTGATATTTTGCGTAAGTAGTCCTCACGGGCTGCGGGTTGTGGTGAATCCTCGCAACGTTTATGTGCATCTAATATTATGATTTTGTGTAAGAATTGAATAGGACTTTTGAAATCTTGTATCTTTGTCACTTTTCCACGATTTGAAGGACTTGCAGTTACCCATGTCTCTCGGATCGATCAAGGGAAGAGGTGGGATGAGTGGAGAACGGTGTGCTATCGCCAAAACCTTAGTGCAGGAAAGGGGAAAGTAACGGTACATGCTTATTTATTCGCTTGGGATAAACGACACAGTCATCTTACTTAATGTTTTGGTCTGCATTCATTTACTTAATAATTGCTGTTACTCGCGGCTGTGGGGACAATGATTGGATCAAGAGACTATTGTCAACACTGGCTTTAGGGGCAATTGTATTTACAAATGTGCTGCTCACAAATCTCTTATCTCTATTTAATTTACTACACACTTGCACTTTATTTCTATATGTATGAATAACTGCAGGAGAATCCATGACCCTGGCCTATTTTAGTTCATTGAGCACAACACCCAACAAAGTAAATTCGAGAGGTCCGGTAAACGTAAGATAAAACAAACTAGCAATGTCTTGTAGACTTTCCTTTACACAATTTATAAATTCTTCCCAAGGTTCGATTAAACCTAGCTCTTCTAGGGAAAAAGCCTACATACTACAATTAGTAATCCGAATCAATGGTAATATTTATCAACACCTCCAGCAACATCTTTCACCCCCTACTGTAATCTCTTGGAAAACCTGATGTGTGATGCAACCTTTCCATGATCTATAGTTTCTCTATGTCTTTGTTTGAGTAGTGATTTGTTCATGGAAATTGTGAAATAGTTTGTTGATGGTTGATACAAGTATATGTTATCTTCTGTAATGATCTTATGTACTGATATATGAGTGCACACATATGTTGAGGGATGCATAAGGTTGTCACCGTTGCATGATGATAGGAGGAGTGATAGCCAGAGTTTCACATAAATCGTGTCTCAAGTCTTAAATATGCATGCTATATTAATTCGTGGTTAATTAACGGGGGGTATAACTGTGTGGACCTTGAAACTTATAGCGGTGGTTTGACTTGATATGTTAATACCTCCCTAGATTGATCGGAAATAGCATTGGGATCAATCACTAGCGGTGTAATTGCTCATGTATATGGTTGCACCTGTCTATGGCTCCTCTCTAGAAGAAACAACCAAACTATTATCCATGTGCTTCACTAATTGTGACAACCAAAGAAATTAAATAAATATTGCTCCCTTGAGTTACTTCCTTTTACTTTACTTTCATTTACCTTTATAGTCTTTACTTTACTTTCAATAGTTTACTTTCTTTATTTACTTTCAACACTTTACAGTTTCCTAGTTATTAGTAAAAACAACAGTACACACTCTAGCACATTTCTTTGCACAAAGGGTCACATAAGTGGGTTATAAGGCCTTCGAGAATAGATAGTTTACCTTCAGCTCCTCGTGGGTTCGACACACTCAAATACTTATCGAATTTTACTACGGTGATTCCCTGCACTTGGGTATTATCACATATGCATTAAATAATAACTGGATTCTTTCAAGACCATGGTAGAAGTGAATGAGTTTAAAGTATATTTGAGATGGAGTGCGGCATTGGGCTTCATTGCAATGATTGACAATATCATCTACATACCGCACACCATGGCAAGGGAGGCTTGAACCAATATGGTGAGTTAGGGGGGCGAGAGCACATGATTGCAGATATATGCGTTGAGATGACCGAGGACTTCATCAATAATAGTGAAGGTAGGGAGAGAGTTTCGTTTTGATGAAGGGTACCATCAAGGGTAATGACGCGGTGTACGAATTTCAGCATGGCATCTATCCACCCGCATCAAAGCGATTCGAAGCCATGAAATCGTAGGATCAAGTTAAGGATATCCCCGTTTATGAACCAGAAGCCTTGGAAAGTCAATTTTAAATAAAATTTTGGGTTTTTGCGGAGAAAATCGGCCAAGGAGGAACTTAGTTTGGTCAGTGTTAACAAGAGGGTGGAAATTTTTTGAGTCCTAGTTCCTTCATAACACAGTTTTGAAGATAACCTATGGAAAGTTGGAGGGTTTCAAGCGGTTTTTGTTCTAGTGAGAAGGACGAGAAGGAGAAACACATGCTTGATGTTAGTGAGATTGATGCAAACATGGTGGAAATCCTGGAAGACGTTTAGGACATAGCTAGCAAACTTATGTCTAAACGTGCATAAGAATGCGGGGCATAATATATCCAGCACTGAGCTAGAGTCAACTTATTCCTCTTAAATAAAGAGGCATTAGTTTCCTCTTCTCAAAATGGAACATAAATGGGTTGAGAAATAAGGGAGTCATCCATGTCATTTTATTAACCGACTAACATTGTGGAAAGAGCATGCTCAATAAAAGGTTGTTAGATTATTTCATACAATTTCCAGGCCCACCATAAAGGAATTCACCATTACTGATAGCAGTAATGGAGTAGCATTTGTCATCAGTAACTTTCTTGGGTAAGTCTACCATGATGGGATTGCTGTTTCCGTCCTGATCAATGATTCGAAGGTTGCTAAATGATGCAGCATGACCATGACCGTCATTTGGGAAGAAACCGCTGCCCATTGGAGGATTTGGATCCACCCTATTGGTAACCACCCCACCGCCAAAAGCCATGTCACTTGCCTTATGTGCTAAGTAGGTGAACAATGACCTTGGGAAGTATCCCACCCCTGTGGGGACACTATTAAGTCCGTAGTACACCCACCAATCTCCACTTGATTTGTCCTGCACCCAGTTTAGAATCCGTGTCAATTAAATAATATACAAAGAGTTCCTTGTTAAATAATAAGTAAGTTTTGATTTTTTTATACACCTTTGACTATACGAGAGAACTATATTGATAATGTTTTATCTATACTATACAATATAGGTGAAAGTGCGCTCGTCCATGTAGCATGATTGATGAGCAAGCTATTGCTTTTGAAATAGTGTGACCGTGAAGGTTGTGTAAAAATGAAAAATGGTACACGCACCTTAAGCACTCTTAGTGTAATATTCTGTACATGCCCACCGGGAATATGAGAAACTGGTTGTATAACATCACCTGGAGCTATAACGGCGCCATTCACCCGTATGAAACCAGGGCAGTCCATGTTAATGCATCCTGTTACATTATTTCCATCTCTCTGCAACATAAATGGTTGTAGAAGTTAGGATCACTTATTGGGAGAAAATTTCTATTAGAGCCGGATCACTTGTCACCAGATAATTCACATCGCTACAATCACATTACCGTCCATTGGGTATAGAAGTGAGGATATGAGTCACCGTAGTGATTTGGATAAATCTGTAAAACAGGACGTACAAGTGAGCAAACATTCTTTTGACATATAAATGTAAAGAAGAAATATTTTTCTTTGCAAATAGTATCATTAATGCCACAACCTGGGCTGCCAAATTTTTAGTGATGGATAACATATTATTCTAGTAGAAAATACAAAATATTCAGTTCTTGAAATGTGAATGGGGTGATTTAGCCTAATTCAAGATCAAGTTATGTGGGATGTAAGCTTTATCTCGTTGATTGTATGAATTAAAAAGTTATGTTTTTATGGAATTGAAAATTTTACGCTTACATGCCATCCAGCTTCAATGCAGTTAAGGCTTGATATAACACCATCTCCTTTATTACAAATCCAAATTGCAGCCACAGTCCACTGCCCGGGTTTGAGTCTATGGCTGTGCACACTCATGGTGGCATGTAAGCCATAGTACTTGTCATCGGAACCTCCAGAAGATGTTTGGTGTACCGCAAACTGCATAGTGAAAAAACTTATAGAAACAAGATACATAGCAGCTAGCTAAAAAATAGAGCGAAACAACTAAAACAGAGCAAAAATGTAGGGTTCGTATAGCCAATACATACATAATTTATATATTTATATACAATATACATAGATATAGTGTAGAAACATACTTAAACCGATAAAGTATCATATTTTTTCGTATGGTAATATATTAGATGTGGGTGTAACTACACCCAGGAGTAGGAAATATTTATATATTTGCTACGTAAAACTTGCAAGATGATGCCTTTGGAAGTATTATACATATACTAAAAAAAGTGAAGAAAAAACAAACAAAATTAGCTATTAGAAGTACCATGTGTGCTCGATATTTCACGTATATTGTTTCCTCAATGGAACTTTCTCTATGTTTCTCCGAGAATTTTGTCTCATGTATTTTTATAGTGAAAACACAAAATGCTTGGATGAATCCAGAACCACACTGATATAAGTTTGTGTAGATGCATTAAATGATTAACCCAAAATTAAAGCCCGTACAAAGTATGCTTGATCTCGACTAGAGCATTTGATTTCTATAGAAAATTCGACAAGAATGTAATATGGCTCAATTGTGTGGGTGCATGAGGATAATACAACGTTTAGGTATAGGTGATAGTGTGTAGATTTAGTCGGTGGTGGAAAGAGACACACCTACTAAAAAGGAGGAGAGCGGAAGAGTGGAATCTAGAAAACAATATGGAAGGCTGTAGCTATGCATAGTGAGCCATCGTACCATAGTGGCATCGCTCTTTTGATAACAAATACCTAGATCCTTACCACCAAATTTTATCAATTAGTGGAAGGATTTTCAATCATACCAAAGCAGGCTTAGCATATGTACATAGTGGACATAGTCATTTTCTACATTTTCGCATGTATGAATTTACTAACAATTTGGATTGGTGCAAATAACAAACCAAATGATAATAACAAATATTTGTTTGCAAGGTGCATTCGACTAGTTTTTTATTTCCCTTTTGTGCAGCTCCCTACTAATATTTCAAGTTTTGATATCATAAATATAAAGAAACAAGAAACCACCATCAGGCTATGCAAATGTGCAATGATCTCGTTACTTATCAAAGAAAACATGTTTTTGTCGTGCAATGTAGACATTACCTAAATGCAACAAGAATAACATCATATTTTGGTCATACTACGCTATGAAAAAGCGAGATATAAGTAACTTTGAATTGTAAAACTTGTATTTTCTCGTAAATGACTAACTGTAAACGACTAACTGAAGATAGAACTTTAGCTCACCAATGGTTTATCCCATGTACTAGGATCCTCTCCAAAAGTTATTCCCTCAATGGAGTTTGATTTCAAGCTTTTCAAACTTTGTTTGGCCGGACCATGGATGAAATCATGTGCTACTGGATCATTTCCCTTCAAATAAAATGGTATATATATATATGTTAAGAGGAAAATAAAAATACGAAGCATCCAATGTAGAGTCAAGACCTTGATGCTAATCTTAATACCATAGCTAACATGCTTACAGAGTACATCCTAACATGCTAGTGCTGATTATTTAATCATCATTATTTTGCTGAATATGGTTATTACAAGAGCCTAAACAAGTTGGTGTCTCTAGTACATGCCACATTATCATTATGTGTCTGTGGTGATTGTATCCATTATTTGTACCATAGTATTGACTTATTATTTACCCATATTCTAAGAAACCATGATATAATTTTGAATACAGTGGAAATGGAAAACAAATCTATCTATCTATTATATAATTAAAACAACAAACAAACAACGGCCTAGATTAAGCACCAAGCAAGAAACGGTTCAGATTAAAAGAGCCCTAGAGGCAGATGATAGAATATGCATGATGCGTTTTCCACACATTGCCCAACAACCCAGGTTCTAGGGCTTTCATTAAGAAAAACAAAATCTAGGGCTTCCACCCTAGGGGTATTTCTCCTAGACGGCTGCACCTCACGACCTGCCGCCACATCCATATGACAGAGGCGAGCTCGCTCCCACGGTTTTTTGTGCGAACGTCGGCGGTCCGGCCGGGCAGGCAAGCCATGGCGTACAACCAGAATTGACATATACTCATGCCTGATGATTTCTTTCCGGTCATGTTCTCCAGGATTTATTGTGTAGATGCGAGTCCGCCGCCATCCCAAAATTCTGGGCAAGCCGCGCCCAATCTTCCGTGGAAACTTCGGTAGATGATGCTGATCATGCCTTATCAATGAATTCAAGTGCTCCAATACAGGTTTGTGGATTCCAACTAGCCTTATCAGCTTCCGTCCATGCTAACCATCAGATCGATCTATGTTGTTGGTGTTAACGATGGTCAGTCATGTCGATACACGAAACGATGGCATCGTCAGTTGTGCAGCTCCGGAAGAGTGTCGCCGAGATGAAGATGGCCGTGGACAGCCTAAGGGAGCAGCCCCACCCAGGCCCCTCCAGGCTAGCTGAGATGTAAGCCAGACGACAAAGGTGTAGGCGGCGGTACGACCTAGCATTGGGGTAGGCACGTACATGACGCTGGTGGCATTGGCATGTACAGCAGCAAGTACCTTCCGTCGAGTTTGACGATAACAACAATCTGCCACCTGAGCACACGGACGGACTGATTGGCTGATTGATCAATTTAGAGGAGAGTTCGAGGACGAGGTTATGTCAATGATCCATGACAATCTTGCAGGGTTCGACCATCTCACGAAGCTACAGCCTTGACCAGAAACCATTTCCTTTTCAACACAGTACACGTCTCCTCCTTTTGCTTCATATGTCATATTCTACCATCGATCCATATTTGACGACAATTGCACCATGTACTCAATTTACTTATCTCTGATGACAGTGTCAAATCCTTTTATGAATAGAGTTTACAATCGTCAAAATAAAAATGACGGTATTTCGGCGATCTCCTCCAACTAAGTTGAAGAACAAACAAGGTGACCTGAATCTTGCACGCGACGGTCACCCAAGTTGGCTTCTCCAACTCCAAGCTCTTGCTGCGTGTCAGGCAGGACATATCACGTAACGGCTCAGAACTTCCCAATCATATTGAGATGTATTCGCTTCTCAGCTACACACAAGCAATTGTTTTGTTCCTTTTCATTATGGTCGCCACCAGTGATTGAACGGGTATCTGACTGCTGCCTCCATGTGGACCAAATAAGGGTCGAAAGCTTTAGAGCCATCCATGCCATGAAAGAAGTCAACAGATCAGAACATTGGAGAGGAATCTAGGGGAAAACAGCGGTAAGTTCTTCCCATATCTTGCTTTGTATAACAATGGAATGTCTCATATAATTTGTCTGCATGTCTCCATTTTTAATTAATATTTATAAAGATGATAATACTTAACAATGTGATGTCAGATTTTGATTCATTACCAAGGCTCTAGGTTTTGATTGTTTTGGTATTTTTCAGCAAACATGATTTTATACCCAACACACGTCCAACCAAATCCAAGTCAGAGGCCTTGCAAAGAAAACCCGAGTCATTCAAACCAGACTTGACCAACACACCACCAAGAAGATTGAAGTTGGTCGGCAGCATGAGGTGCAGCTCGACGCTGGCGAATATTCAGGTCGATGAAGATTCAATCCGACGGAGATTCAAGTTATGATGCCGACGAAAATCCAAGCAATAGAGAAACGACAGAGATATGAATACCGAAGTCATGCCTAGCCTTCGGAGTCGGTTCTCAACTGAATTATCATGTTTGGTAACTACAATCGAAAACTCACTTATTTCAGATGAAACCTTCATATGTGCATTATCAATTTATATCTACTTTCTTTCTAATCCTTCTCAAGCCAAAGCCCTAATAAAAATGGAGAAAGAGATGCATCACTACACAGGGAACATACACGACAAAAAGGAAGGATGCACCGACTTGGAGAAAGAAATATAGCACTGCACATAGAACATGCAAGACAAAGAGATATAATAGTGATACACGTAATGGATTGATACCCATTTTTCTGTAGTAATGTGTAGATTCTTAGGATAAATAAAATCAGATCACCAAAAAAATTAAGGTAGATCGGTGGCGAGTCAAAGAAAGTCTAATGAATGTAACCTATAAATAATCACTCTCTGTCAGATCCGTGGCTACAATGCATGAACGAGCCTTAGTCAAACCTAACATGAGTTGCCAAGATTTGGTGATGCACAATTAGTGCACTCTCGGTTTGATAGGACAGGTAGCGGGGAGAAAAGATAAAAGGGATCTATTTTCATTGGTTCTCACAAATGTACAGATGTACTGTAGAGGAAGAAAGTGGTCGGTCAGGTGACAGAAGGAATTTTACCCGGTGGATCAGCTGCATGTAAATCAAACAAGATGTAAATTTTTGTTTGTGAAAACTACACATCATAGTTTTCCTTTTAAATAGGGTACATCACGTCATAGATGAAAACAATACAAAAACAACAAGGAAACGGTGGTAAATATTGTTGGATTCAAAGGCTTATCGAAAAGAGTTTGCTTTGTTTTCGGAACAAGTTGACTGATTTCCTATGGAATCAATCAGTTGATTTCATTTTTTTGCTATTCAACTGCATTTTTTATAAAGATAAAAAAACTTTTTTACAAGATGCAACTGTATTTATTCAAAGTTCTAATTATACTCATTTAACTTTTAATGATAAAATAATTAATTGGTTTTTTATGCTTTCATTAAAAAATGTGCACATGGAAATAGGAAAAGGAATTTTTATGTCAAGATAAAGATAGAAATCTAATCACCAAAAATAACAACAGTCAAATTTAACTGCAAAACATATATTCTCAAAATAATATAATTCTAGCCGCCCGAATGGGCGGGTACACCTGCTAGTTATATATAGGAAAGGAGAAAAAAATGGTGAACATGAGATGACTATGGGAAAAAATGAGCATTGTTGATATCATTTTGGATGCTCTATGGCTAGATCCATTTCCAATGGGCCAAGACTAAAATATAGTGCATTCACTCTATGATATAACCTTCAAAGAATAATAAAAAGTGGTTTTCCTTGCACAGTTGCGGGTTTTTTCGTCACCGTCCATTGTACTTTGAGATTCGGATAAAACGATGAGAGAGAAAGGAATCTTTCCATCTACCATGGTGGGCACGAATATCGAGGAATAAGTAGATGGTGATGAAAACACCCACACCCATGCGTGGATGTACAAGTATTTCCATTTTCCTAAGATCATAAGTACTCATGAATTGTTAGATACTTTTTATGGATGCCAAGCAACATCCTCATATGCTCACTAACCCTTTAGTATCCCCAGTTACCTATAGACCAATCCTCCCATCACTCCCTATCTTATGATAACCCAAACCATCTCCTTCCTTTTGAGATCCCAAATACTCTCCTTGATTCCTCTTCGATCTTATCGCAACACAAATAGCAAGATTTATGCCACTGAAGGAAAAAAGAAATACTATTTCCTACTTCAATACACAAGACATGCTACTCATGAAAATAATACAATGTTAAAGTGTACAATAGGATTACCTCTTGGATACTAGGGTGTAGACGAACACCTCCGGTTCGAAGTGCATGAAAAAAGAAACATAGAGCAATTGGTCGGAGAAGTAGAGTAAGTTTGAACATTTTGGTATGTAAAAAGACGAAGATCACTATATGCATTGCGTACTATACAGATTCAGGGTCTTATATAGGGTGATACACATGTTCTCATAGAAATATTTAGTTTTGGAATAAATCCATAAATATTGATATAAAATCTTTCTTTAATGCCATTTAATTCATACAATATCTATTTGTAATAAGGTGTAAATTTTTCACTAGTTCCGACCGAACCATAGATACTTCCTCCGTTCACTAATGTAAGACCTTTTAGCCTTAGTGTAGGTTCACTTATTTTGGTGTATCTTGCTAGACGTGTTTCGATGCATCAGTTCACTCATTTTAGTCTGTATCTAGTCCACCTCATCAATATTTAAAAGATCTTATATTAGTGGAGGGAGGAAGTGACTTAATTAACTATGGGACAAAAAAGTAATGTCCGCCAAATATAATCAATTAATCCAGTATAACATATATCTTTATTTAATGATCAAAAATATATTGCATTGTACACCTTGGATCCACATTCCAAACATTAAAATTCATACACTACAAATGTATGATCCTGCAAAATATAAATGTGCACTAAAGAAATATATCAGCACCTACTATTAGTTTAAATTTTATATAGAAAATCCTTTTATACATCCTCATCCATGAGGCACCACATGGCATAATACCTCATTTAATGTGTCCGCACACTAGTACAGATCAGTCCTTTTAAGGACCCCCTGGCACACGAAAAGCGATTTTCCTGTGTGGTGAGGGCCAACGCTGACGCCCCAAAACACAAACCGTGTGGGCAGGCTCCAGGAAGTCCCATGGACGGACACAACGCAGAGGAAAATGTTCGCGTGGCGTAACAAAACGTTAGCACACAGAAGAATTCGAAAAAACCGTCAAAGTACACTAGTTTTTCGCAAATGGGTCGTGAAAGGGGAATCGAGTGCGACTACTTTGCGACGAGTTTTTTTTATTCCGGCCCATCTCTTTTCTTCTCAATCTCACAAACGGTTGGTTCTAGAAAATTCATGTGTAGCTATTTACTGAAGTTTCCTCCTCCCATTCCATCAACGGGTAGCCTCTTCGCCTTCCTCCCATTGTCCTACATAAAGCCCCCTCTGGTTGTAGTGCCTGCTACGTCTCAAACGTATCTATAATTTTTGATGATCCATGCTTGTTTTACACCAATTTGTACATGTTTTGTTTACACTTTATTTGACTTTTATACATTTCCGGAACTAACCTATTGACAAGATGCCACAGTGCCAGTTCCCTATTTTCTGTTGTTTTTGTATTTTAGAACAGCGGTACAAGAAATATTCTCGAAATTGGACGAAACAAAAGCCGAAGTTCCTATTTTACCGAAACGAATACGGAGTCCAGAGGAGAGATGGAGGGAGGTCAGGAGGCGGCCACGTGAGCCCTAGGCGCGGGCCCCCCCTAGCCGCGCCTAGGGGTGGTGTGGGGCCCCAGGCACCCCACCGACCTCTCCCTTCCACCTATTTATACGTCTTCCCGGGAAAAACCTAAACACCCGAGCCTCCATCCACAAAAAGTTTTGTCATGGCCGCCATCGCAGACCCTAGCTCGGGAGGGTTCTGAAGCTCTTCCCGGCACCCTGCCGGAGAGGGAGATCATCACCGGAGGCCTGTACATCGCCATGCCCGCCTCCGAAGTGATGTGTGAGTAGTTCAACCCTGGACTATGGGTCCATAGCAGTTGCTACATGGTTGTCTTCTCCAATTTGTGCATCATGTTTAGATATTATGAGCTGCTTATCATGATCAAGATCATCCTTATGTAATGCTACATGTTGTGTTTGTTGGGATCCGATGAATATTTAATACTATGTTGAGATCGATTATATACTTGTCATATGTTATTTGTGATCTTGCATGCTCTCCGTTGCTAGTAGATGCTCTGGCCAAGTATGTACTTGCGACTCCAAAAGGGAGTATTTATGCTCGATACTGGGTTCATGCCTCTAGTAATCTGGAAGAGTGACAATAACTTCTAAGGTTGTAAATGTGTTGTCGCTACTAGGGAGAAAACAAGAGAAAACAACAATGCTTTGTCTAAGGATAATTCTATTTGTTTACTTTACACACATTGCTTAATGCGATAATCTGTTGCTTGCAACTAAATACTGAAAGGGGTGCGGATGCTAGCCGGAAGGTGGATTATTAGTCATATAAGAAGTTGGATTACGGTATATGTATTATGTTGTAATGCCCAAGCGAATCTCATAGTAATCACCTTGTCATGTATGGTATTTATTCTGTCAATTGCCCAACTGTAATTTGTTTAACCAACATGCTATCTATATTTATGGAGAGACACCTCTAGTGAACTGTGGACCCCAGTTCTTTCCTTTACACCGATAAAATCATCATGTTCTGTTTACTTACTGCAAGCATTGTTCTCTTTAATTCCATTGCAAACAAACATCTCTTTCCACACTATACGGTTAATCATTTGTTTTCTGCAAAACCAGTGAGATTGACAACCTCACTGTGAGTTGGGGCAAAGTATTGTGGTTGTGTTGTGTGAAGGTTCCATGTTGTTGCTGACGCTGGTAGTGCGCCCTGCCACAAGCCAGGAATTCACTCCCTTCTCCTATTGATCGATTAAACCTTGGTTTCTTACTGAGGGAAAACTTGCCGCTGTGCTGATCCTACCTTCCTCTTGGGGTATCCCAACTGCTTGTATCGAGCACCATCAAGATTATCTAGCGTCGTTGCCGGGGAGAAAGAGGATCTCTGCAAGGCTAGTCTCTCATCTCCAATCTCTTTACTTTGTTATTGTTTAGCTTAGTTTAGTTTACTTTATCTTCTTTGCTTCTTTATATCAAAAACACACACAAAATTAGTTTCTATTATAGTTGTTATTTTGTTGCTTTACTTTTTAGCTTGTTGTGTTGATTCCTAAGTACGTTCTGAAAGACCTATCAATAGGTAGTGGTTCTATAATTGGGAGAGATAACATTGAATAATTTTTTAATCATATTAGTAAACACAAAGATATTGAGGATAGATACTTAGTAGAACTTGCTCCTAATTATGAAACTGTTGCAGTATATTTAGTTCAAATGTTGGAGGCTAGGTTTGTTAACCTTAACCCGTAATTCAGCAAATGATTCTTAAACTTCATGAAATTGAGAATGATGAAAAGAGAGATTTTTTCTACAAACTTTGCTTAAGGAATTTAGAGATGTTGTTATAGAAGCTAGGAAGGTGTTTGATCGGTTCAAGATGCTAGGCTCATGTGTAGATTTTATTGGTGCGCTTGAAAAGATAGACAAAAACAAATTGGAAAATACAGAGGAAATCAAAATACCAATACCCTTCAAACTCATAGGAATGCATGAAGCCCTGGAAAAGAATTTTGATTGTATCATTCCTGAAAACCCGTTTGATGAAAGTTGTGAACCCAAAAGTGTTGAGAGAGGGTTTTCTAAAAATTATATGGATAGAATACAATTCCTAGTTTAAAATACTTCTGGTATTGATCTTGATGCTTCTTCACTTGACAATACTTGACGCGAACTCTTTTTCTGCGCCTAGCTGAAAGGAGTTAAAGAAAAGCACTGTTGAGAGATAACCCATGTTTATTTTCTGTAATATTTCTTTTGTTGAGTCTTGGAAGTTGTTGCCTATGTAACAACCTCTCCTTATCATTTTTATTTTGTTTTTGTGCCAAAAGTAGCCTCTAATAGGAAAAAAGTATGATTTGGGGAAGTTGCTATCGAGAAACAGATTATGTGCTGTTACCAAACAAATTCATACTCCCAGCCAAAACGTAATTTTGAGCTGTCAATTTTTGAGCATATGCCTCAGATTATTAGCTAAATTTTGTTAGTTTCGACCTTACGATCTGAGCAACAGAGGATTTTTGAAAAAATCGACCTTTACCTGTTGTTCTATTTTTACAAATTTCTGCCACTATTTGCATTGCCTCTTATTCTCTTTCTTTTTGAGTTATTTTGAGAGAAAGAGCTTTTTGAAAAGTTTCTACAGTAGCTAATGTTATAATGGATGTTTTATATATGTTAGAACTGAACCTAAGTGGATTTGTTATTTTGATTGCACTAATGCTGCTAATAAGAATTGTGTGATGTTTTGTATGAAGGAACTTTTCAAGTGTAGGGAGAGAAGAATGATATAATGAGATGAAGAAGTGACAAAATCTCAAGCTTGGGGATGCCCATGCCACCCTAATAATTATCCAAGAGGTACAAGCGACAAACCTTGGGGATGCCCAAGGCATCCCTTTCTTCATCAACAAAGTATCAGGTCATCTTTCTATAATAAGCTATATTTTTATTGCTTCATATACTATGTGTTATTCTTGGAGCGTCTTTATTTTTTTAGTTTTCTTTTGTTTTGTTTGATATAGTATATGGTTGGATCCCAGCATATTTGACACACTCCATTTTAATTGCATAGAACACTCTAGTTTTCACTTTAATTGTTTTACGAGTGTTCTAGTTTGCTAGTACCGCGTTTAGCTCTGGTTTCTCCACTTTTATTTTGTTCAGAGCTTGTTAGTTTTCTTTACTTAGGGATGATTAGCTCTCTGGTCTTTATTGATTATTATCCATGAGAGTTGTTTCAAATAAATTGATTGGTGTTGGAGATGAGTAAAATGTTTCATGCTTATAGTGATGCAAAAGGAAGCTTGTCTAGACCGAGGCATAGACTTTGGCATGTCATGTTGGATGTTATTCTAATTATATGCTTAGTAGTTATTGTTTTAGCATGGCTTGTATCAAATAGCTGAGAGTGCTTAATGTGCCATTGAAAGAATCATGTGTTGTTTCCATCATAAGAAGCATAATATTGTGGTATTCTCCTTTGATGCTTTATTTGGTTGACTTGGCACATGCTTACACCATGTTATGACTACAAACCATTCACCTCAAGCTTCTATTATCATTTATTTTTTTACTTCTAATATCACTGTATGCTTTGATTAATATTGTTTTGTCGCTATGCATGATTATGGCCATTATTGCTCTCTTAGTTGGTCGCTCCCAGTCTTTTGATGGCCTTCATTTGTACTGAGTATGAGCTCTACTCATGCATCCAACTCCTAAAAACCAAAGTTTGCCAGTTGTGTCCACCATACCTACCTATATGTGGTATTTCACTACCACTCCAAAGTAGATTGCTTGTGTGCTTCCTTTAAAACCTTCAAACTATTACATGTTTTGTGTTCCTGTTTTACCTCATGAGGAAGTATTGAATGGGTTATTGTATTTTCATGACCTCATACCTTAATATTGCAAAAAGAGCAAGGCAACTAGGTACCCAACCCTACCTAAATAAACAAATAAAACAAATAAAGCTCCACACACTATGTACTGGAGAGATCCTAAATAATGGTGTGCAAAAGGATAACTACATGGGACCGCTTTTGAAGTCACTATATGAAAGGATGATGAATTGTTTGATACCATTCGTTGACATAGACATACATACCTCTCAAAATACATTTTCAACACCTCTGGTTATTCAAATCAAAAGCTCTAGCACATGAGTAATCCCTGCTTCCCTCCGTGCAGGGCCTTTCTTTTACTTTTATGTTGAGTCTTCATCTTCTTGCTTTACGCACCAATTAAGTGAGCATAGTTGTCATTCTGAGTATAATATGCATAGTCCCAAGACTTATTGATTGATTCATGATTATGCTATTGCTTGTTCTCAAATTACTTGTATCTATTCACCCTTTGAACTTTAAAGGTGTCCTGGCATTTATGTTTTGCTATTCCATGAAGGATAAGCTGAATACCACTTTGCTATGTTTTATCTATTCTAATAAACAAACAGTTTCTTTCAGTGCATAATTATTCATGATTCTTTGTTTGAGTTACTTTTCATGTTGTAACACAGTTGCTAAGTTCTATTGTTAGAATTATATCTATCATTCCTATGTTTAGAGTACTTTGATTTCATCTTACAATGCTTTACAATAACTTGATACAGATAATGTTGGTTGCATGTCACCTCAAAAATTATTTTTGTTATCACTTACCTACTCGAGGACGAGCAGGAGTTAAGCTTGGGGATGCTTGATACGTCTCAAATGTATCTATAATTTTTGATGCTCCATGCTTGTTTTACACCAATTTGTACATGTTTTGTTTACACTTTTTTTCACTTTTATACATTTTCCAGAACTAACCTATTGACAAGATGCCACAGTGCCAGTTCTATGTTTTCTGCTGTTTTTGTATTTCAGAAAAGTTGTACAGGAAATATTTTTGGAATTGGATGAAACAAAAGCCAAAGTTTGTACATCTTCTCCGTAAAAATCTAAACACCCGAGCCTCCATCCACGAAAAGTTCTGTCGTGGCCGCCATCACAGACCAGCTCAGGAGGGTTCTGAAGCTCTTCCTGGCACCCTACCGGAGAGGGAGATCATCACCGGAGGCCTCTACTTCGCCATGCCCGCCTCCGAAGTGAAGCGTGAGCAGTTCATCCCTGGACTATGGGTCCATAGCAGTAGCTAGATGGTTGTCTTCTCCAATTTGTGCCTCATATTTAGATCTTGTGAGCTGCCTATCATGATCAAGATTGTCCTTATGTAATGCTACATGTTGTGTTTGCTGGGATCCGATGAATATTGAATATTATGTTGAGATCGATTATATACTTGTCATATGCTATTTGTGATCTTGCATGCTCTTCGTTGCTAGTAGATGCTCTGGCCAAGTATGTACTTGTGACTCCAAGAGGGAGTATTTATGCTCGATAGTGGGTTCATGCCTCTATAATATGTAAGAGTGACAATAACTTCTAAGGTTGTAGATGTGCTGTTGCTACTAGGGAGAAAACAACAATGCTTTTTCTAAGGATAATTCTATTGTTTACTTTACACACATTGCTTCATGCGATAATCTTTTGCATGCAACTTAATACTGAAAGGGGTGTGGATGCTAACCGGAAGGTAGATTGTTAGTCATAGGCACAGTTGGATTACGGTCTATGTATTATGTTGTAATGCCTAAACGAATATCATAGTAATCATCTTGTCATGTATGGTCTGTATTCTGTCAATTGCCCAGCTGTAATTTGTTTACCCAACATGCTATCTATCTTTATGGAGAGACACCTCTAGTGAACTGTGGACCTGGTCCTTTCCTTTACACTGATAAAATCATCATGTTATGTTTACTTACTGCAAGTACTGTTCTCTTTAATTCCACTTCAAACACTATTTGGTTAATCCTTTGTTTTCTGCAAAACCAGTGAGATTGACAACCTCACTGTGAGTTGGGGCAAAGTATTGTGGCTGTGTTGTGTGCAGGTTCCACGTTGTTGCTGACGCCGGTAGTCCGTCCTGGCACAAGTCAGCTAGCAACACCTTCAGAAGTCACTCCTTTCTCCTACTAGTCGATTAAACGTTGGTTTCTTACTGAGTGAAAACTTGTTGCTGTGCTCATCATACTTTCCTCTTGGGGTATCCAAACATCTTGTATCGAGCACCGTCAGTTCCAACACACACCAACATTACCATAGACAAGCACATCATTGCGTCATGGTTTGCACCAAGAAGATTGCTCGGATTTCCTGCGTCGCGGAGTACCCGCAGGCGAAGCACGGCCGTGTAGAGCAGGAAGTGTTGCCTTCGGTGGTGGAGGAGGAGCACTTCGGATGGTCCTTCGACGAAGACGAAGGTGAAAGAAATCTGGAGGATGATGAAGACGCGGCGACTGTGAGCGACAAACATGAGTGATTGTAGCTATTTATAGTGGTGGGGGTGTTAGAGCGGTAGGCCGAGGAGGAGGAGGAGTTTCTCAAGGAGCAGGAGGTTCACCCGACGTCCTTCGCGTAGAAACGCGAGGAAGAGAGAGAGGGCGAAGAGATAGCCGCTGCTTCTACCGGCGCTGCCGATATCATCGTCATCCCCGACAGTGATGAGTAGATTTAGGATCCAAATATATATGTAAATGTATGAAATATCCATTTGGTGTCTTATGGTTTGTAAATTTATATATATTTAGAAGGAAATCCCAATTGCGTGCCTACTTTGCTCGCGCAATTTTCCTATTATTTACCGTGTGCAAAGATTATCAAATCGCACACGCTTAACAATAGTTAAATGTATGCGAAAATATCTAAATCGGTCATTTGTAAATGTCGCACACAGTTTTCTCCCAAATTCTCGTGTGCGATGTTCAGGGCCCAGCATGGCTCATTTAATGGAACCCTACCTTATAAAAGTGGACCAGCCATCTCTAGACCACACAACAATCCCCACAAATTTCGCCACTTCCTCTTTTGTGCTTGTTAGATATACCAAAAGGTGCATCTGGTGGTCGAAGCTAACACCGGCGAGGTGTTGCATCGCTGGTGTGATGTACATCCATGTCGGCGAGGCGCTGCATCTGCATCATCACCACTTGTTCATCAATGCGAGTGGAGATGCACGGCCTCCTGACCTAATAGGTACCGGCGCAGCCGCTACTCCCTTGCAAAGCAGGTTGTTAAATCAATCATTCGTCTTTCTTAAATCCTTCAAATAAATCGTTGATTTGTTAAATTGTTATTTAGTTAATTTGTTAGATCTATCTATGCACGGCTGATTTGTTGTGTAGTTTGCTATTAGGGTAGTCTTGTAGTTTAGATCCGGCTATGTAGCATATGTGTGGTCTTTTTAATTAGGGTTTCTATTTTCGTGCCCTCGGGTTCTTAGTTGTGCTCAGTTTTCCCCAGCTCCTTAGTTTTACCTCAGTTTTACCCAAGCCTTTGTCTGAAACCATCACACGTGATGTAACGGCTGGTTGCCCGACGGTTGACCGTTATCTTCGGACTAGTGGGGCCACGTAGAGCCCGCAAAGACACATCAGACCATCCATCTTTGTTTGACCGTAAGCATCGTTGTATCCCTGACCAAAACGCGAACGAGTGTGGCTTCGGTATATCGAATGACAAGTGGGGCCATGACGCTGATACAAGGGGCAATACACGGGTAGGATTAGATTTTTAAACGGAGCTCTACAGTGATGGCACGGAGGAGGTGGCATGCGGGGTGCCGAGATGAGATCGACGTCCACAAAGAACTACATGAGGCGAGATCAGACGCATTAGATAGATATGAACTAGACGCGTTTAACCATGCAAAGAAGAGAAGAAATGGTCGACGACATCGACGACTAGCTCAAAACTTTGACTGACCGTGTCGGACACGAACGCGAGCAATGTAGAGAAAACTAGTGTCTCTCCTTTTTGGCGTGTATAGGTGGGTGCTAGGAGAGTGTGGTGGCGAAGGGAAAGACCTCGCGGTGGTCTGTGGCGTCCAGCATAGCGGGGCGGCGTGGCCGTGCACACAGCGGTGTGCATGCATGTTCGGCATTGGCATCAGCATGTACGTTCGGCATTGACCTTGGCGGTATCTCTGGTGTGTCAGGGATCGAATGAGGGGACGGGATTGAGGGTGCATCCCGACGTTGACCTAGCAGTGGCGGCGAGCATATCCATTCTGACCATGCCGATATCAGCATCGGTATCGTTTGGAGGCTGTGGTGCTCGAATCAAGGTGGGATTTGTTTCTTATAGGCCAAAATGAATTTGAAACAAGTTTCATGTTGAACGTTAGGTAACGAAAGTTTGTAACTATCCCAAAATTATACTAGCGCCATGGTAAGGTTCTTTTTGATAGAGCTATACAGTTGGGCAAACTTGTTTGACACTTTTTAGATAGGGTTCCTTGCTGTTACACGTATGGCATCATGTATGGAAAATTTGGGGTCATTTGGTGATGTTCGAAAAAATCACTTTGCTTAAGCGCATGCCATTTCGTCTCGCTGAAACCAGCTTTTCTAACAAGGTGATTTTTTCTACCTTCTGTAAATAACCTCAAATTTCATACAGCTGATCTTCTATACATAGATAGATAGATTGTTTCGTTTTTACATTTTTCGAACTTTTTATTTCCCTTTATAATACCCAATTGATTTTCAATGTTGGTGGAACTACCTCGTGCGTGTTTACTGGATGTTTCACCGTTTCTCGAATGATCTAGCTTTTCTCTGCAACTACTAGTGAATCATGTTTGGCAGACAGAATTAGGGGCAGACCATGTACTTGTACACATAGCAAGAGGGTTGCAGCTTGTAGGTTAAAGTTTATTTGGTGACCAATGAACCTAAATCCCCACTATATAGTTTTGGATGATTTTGGCATATCTGCATTTTGCTTTCTTCATGGCAATTTTTAGCTGCAATGGAATTAATTGTGTTATGTGAATGTTACACCTTACTGCAGTTTTTCAGTGACGAAGCTAGTACCTCTGATTTACGCATTAGTAATTCAATTAGTTTTAATAAAGCTTCTCTCCCCCGCACCTAATTATACTTCAATTTTGACCAGCAATGTTGCCTTGGGAGTACCATGGCCTCAAGAGCTCGATCCCGGTGATCTGCACGCGGACACCGTAGTGGGAGATAATCTTCGCATTCGGATCGAGGACAAGGTTGCCGCCGTCGAGCTCGAGGACGTGGCCGGCGCAGATGCAAGAGCAACCACGGCGCCGGCATAGAGGCGGGAGCCCCACATCTCTGCCCAGGCGACACCAACTCCACCGCCATTCGATCAAGTCGCTGGGGTATGAGCCCGTCGCTGCTCGCCGATGTCCTCTCCTGCTTCAGGTTCAACCACCTTACCCACCTCTCTGGATCTCATTTCATCTTTGTAACTTTATCCGCGTCTTAGTGCAGTACCAAGAGAATTCCTTGCTGCTGCACCACTTTGGGGGTACGACTTAGATAATGGATTTGCTAGGTGTGGGAAAAATCTGTTAATTGCTTTGGTGAAACCTGATAGTTATTCGTTTAGATAATGGATTTGCTAGATGTGTAATTATCCTGGTTGTTGTGTGACAAAGAAGCACAAACATTGGTGTAGGTCTAGCTGTAATATAAACATGTACACATCTACATTTCGTTTTCTAATTGGCAGCATATGCTAAGAATTGAATCCAATGACAAGTACTATGGAAATGTTAATTTTGCTTTCTTAACAAATGAGTTATATCCAAGTGTACTGACAGGTGTTGAGAATTGAATCCAAGGATACTGTGTGATATTCTGGTTATTACTACTTCAAATGTATAAGACACATTGGTTTGTCACCAGGTGTTGGAGAGAAGACAACACGCGGCATCGACCATTTCCTGGGGTACCTTGAGGGCATAGAGCAAGTTTATTTACACAGTTGTAATTTAATAGTTGTAATTTACTACTGTTTGATTGTTCAACTATAAGTTAATGTAACCAGGATGTCTGTTTGGACGTTGGAGCGTGATATATCGCTTTAAACAATGTGTTGACTGCTATACATTTTTTATTTCCGTGCCTTTTTTTAAATCCTACTCAACATACCGTTGGCGCCTTTGCCTGTGTGCCGGGGTAACTTAAAATACCACCGGCGAGTAGGGAGTTGCCGGTGGTAACAAATACCGCCGGCGAGTACACGAAAGCGCCGGGGATAACGTCACATTACCGCTGGCGAAACCGAAGGTGCCGGCGGTAACCACTTACCACCGGCGAGGTTATCGCCGGCGAATCCGAAAGCGCCGGCGGTAAGCCTTTTCAGGTCGCCGGCGGTAAGCCTTTTCCTAGCAGTGGTACTTCTTCCTGCGGTGGTTGCGATGCAATGCCAGGCTAACGCCTTGCTCCCGTCTTCCGGCCGGAACAGACGACGACAACGCTTGTCGCGCCGCTACCTTCTTGAAGGCATCGTTGAGGTTGTTGCATGCTCCTTGATGTCTACGCGCGCTTCTATTCTTGTAGATAGTGTTGGGCCTCCAAGTGTAGAGGTTCGTAGAACAGCAGCAAGTTTCCCTTAAGTGGATCACCCAAGGTTTATCGAACTTAGGGAGGTATAGGTTAAAGGTATCCCTCTCAAGCAACCCTGCAATTACGATACAAGAAGTCTCTTGTGTCCCCAACACACCCAATACAATTGTTAGGTGTATTGGTGCACTAGTTCGGCGAATAGATGGTGAAATACAAGTAATATGGATGATTGTAAGTAGTAATTGCAATCTGAAATAAAAATGGCAGCAAGCAAACATGTAGCAGAACTGGTTGTAAACGGTGTTTCGATGCTTATAAACAAGGCCTATGGATCATACTTTCACTAGTGGGCACTCTCAACAATGATACCATAATTGAATACATAGATATTATCACTTCACTACGCTACTCTGAACCACTCTCCAGTTTGATAATAAACACAAATTCACTGTGTAGGGCTGCATAAGCATTCCTTAAAGTTCGCATTCCCAATCTATGGACACCCCACGCTGCCATTTTGAGCATACAAAGATGGTACTAACTAGACACCACAATTCATAAGTACTTTTGTAAATTAAGCTTAAGAAACAAACACGGTGTGCACACTGTCACCTTCACACCGTTGGACAAGATGTCCCCGGAGATCACATAATAAAAGCACTTGAGTAGCACAATAGTTGAAGAATAACAACTACTTATTCAACTAGATTACAAAGATCATGATCACATAATTAAAGATCATACCATGGAGAGATGGATAATCCACATAGCTACCGGTAAAGCCCTCAGCCTCGGGGGAGAACTACTCACTCCTCATCATGGGAGTCAGCAACGGCGATGAAGATGGCGGTGGAGTCGATGGAGATGGCTCCGGGGGCAAGTCCACGTCCCGGCAGGGTGCCGGAACAGAGACTTATGTCCCCCAAATCTTGTCTGCGATGGCGGCGAAGCTACAGAACTTTGGTGGATGTATAACGATTGATTTAGGTTTCACGCGTCAGGAGGCTTCTTATAGGCGGAAAGGCGAGGTCGGTGGAGGCCAGGTGGCCCCACACCACCCCTAGGCGCAGGACAGGGCCAGGCCGCGCCTAGGCATGGTCTGGCCACCCTGTGGGGCCCCTTTGTCTCTCCTCCGGACTTCGTCTTCGTTATGGAATAATAAGATCTTCGGCTTTTGTTTCGTCAAATTCCGAGAATATTTCCTATACAACTTTTCTGAAATACAAAACAGCAGAAAACAGGGAACCGGCACTGTGGCTTCTTGTCAATAGGTTAGTGCCAGAAAATATATAAAAGTGCAACAATGTGTAAGCAAAACATATATAAATTGGTGTAAAACAAGCATGGAGCATCAAAAATTATAGATACGTTTGAGACATATCACTCCTCCATTTGGGAAGAACTCTGGGGGAAACCTCTAATCCCGTCGGCGATCGTACGAGCGTGGCCTCGCGTCACTCAACTCATGGGGCCTCGTTTTTGGAGTCGGCATTGACCGAGGGACTTGTGGAAGACAAAGGTGGTGTTGTTTCATTGAGGCGGTGGCCTCGTATGCGGGAGTTCTGGGTGGAGACTTGTGAGGCAACGACAATGGTGATGACCAACGTTTGGTGGCATCAAGACTGTGTTAGCTAGTCGGCTCCATTCATGCGTGTCAGAATATCTTCGTGATGGTCTCCTCTCCCTGTGAAGTTGAAGCCGCCTTTGGATGGTGTATGATAACCTTCGAGGGGCGGTCAAGCGAGGGCCCTATTCGGCGCGTGGGTCTTGCACATCTCCTCTCTGCGGATCGTCTTCAGAATCGGAGCTGCCAGCCTCTTCTCGAGGAGCCATCTGTTTGGCACAGGCCAACTTGAATTTCACGTTTGTGTAGCTTTTGTGGGTAGCCAGGGTGACTAGGTGTGCCCCTCGTGGGTGGTTGTTGGTATGGGCTTGACACTATTGTTGTAGGTTTTTGCCCGTTTTTTTCTTCTTAATGGATGAGGCAAAGCTTTTGCCTCCATTTCAAAAACAAATTCTTAGTGTTAGGAGTGAATATGGACTTTGAAATTCTTAATGTTAGGAGTGAATATGGACTCTGGACTGCTTTTCTTGCACTTTGGGTGCGTTTGTTCTTCTCTGTTCCAGCCTTCCAGGGAGGATGATACGGAAGATCCATACACCCTGCTAAATTTAAGTAGGATATCTGAGAAGAAATGAAACTGAGATATGTTTCTCGTGCACCTACATCTGTCTATTCCGTGTGAACTGGAGCTTCCTCTGTCAAGAATGGTGCCTATCAGTGTTGCTCCTTACCAGCTACACTTTATCCCCTGTCTTGAAAATGAGACCTTAGCTCTATTGCTCTTGCTGCATTCATTTGAATCAGCAATGTTTGCTCAACTATGCAATCGGAGTGTATGCTAGAATTTTACTGTTCGATCGATCTGATACTCATTTAGTAAGAATTGGGTTCAGATGAAAATAATTAGTAAGAACTGGGTTCAGATGAAACTAATTTTTTTTTGCTTTGATTTTTAGAGGCACTTTTTCTATTTGGGATTTCTATTTTCGTGCCCTCAGGTCCTTAGTTGTACTAAGTTTTCCCCAACTCTTTAGTTTTTCCTCAGTTTTCCCCAAGCCCTTGTTTGAAAACCGCAGAAGCAGCTCAGACGGCAGGATTCCCGTTTAGTTGACCGTTCTGTCACGTGTGGGGCCGCGTCGCGTGGGGCTGGTAGAAAGGGACCGCGTGGGACAGGACGAGAAGCGTTTGGTTGCACGTGAGCAGGAGCTGGGTTCTGTCTCTCTCGGCCCCAAATTGGCATTATTAAGAACACCTTTTTCCCCTCTTTCTCTCTGTCCTTTTCACCAAATTAGTATCAAATCTAGAGAAGCTTGCATTTCTGTCTTTCTTCAATTATTTGTGCCTTTTGGCCCTCGTTGTTTGCCCAATATGGCAGCAAATCTAGTACTCCCTCTGGTCCATATGTATGTAGTTAAATCTAGAAGCAAATCTCCAGGGTAATGTACGATAAATTCACAGTCATAGTAAATCGAGAAAACTAAGTACGGCCAACAAAATATAGTAGAATAGGGATAGATAATAGGGATCCCTCCCTACATAATAAGCTGCATACACAGCAGCCAACATAGTAACAGGTTCTTCACAGCACCATCATACTAACATAACAACAAGGGATCCCTAGCTAACAACAAAATAGGAGGCAGCAGCAGCACACGTCCAGGACTCCGCCTACCCCATCTGGCTCTGTCTCCACTTGTTGCTCCTGCTCCCCTTGGGAGCCTTGGGCTTGAGCGGAGGCATGCGCCCGGCGGAGATCTCCACCCGCTACATGCTGCGGAGGTGCATGTCGATCGCCCTGTGCTTGGCGCGGAAGGAGTGGACGTTCACCGTCGTGCTGACCTTGGGGAAGGTGTTGTTGATGTTCTCGGCATGCGTGACGAGGTAGTTGAAGTCCGTGCCGCCGAGTCTCCTAGTGCAGAAGGGGCACCTGTAGACACCCTTGGCGAAGTAGGAGATGTACTGGACGACCTGCAGCCTCCGCAACAGCTGGCGAGTCTTGACGTCCTCCTCCTCTTCGTCGCTGCCGACGTCGCTGCCAGACAGCTGATCCGTATCACACAGAAACTATGAGTGAATGAGTTGCAACGATGACTAACGTGCATGATAACAAAGTTAGGAAAAACAGAGTCAGCCTCAGTTAGAGTGGGCATGATTATATATCTACAGAGAAGGTGTTAGCGAACCAAAGCTCATGCACAACAGATTTGTACACAGCAATGGTTTGCTGAACCCTCCCTGTAAAAATTTGTGCCCAACGATTCATCATAGGCAAAGAAACAGATTCCACATCTGAACTTGAACACATTCCAGATTATTTGCAAAATTAAACGGTTTATATCTTTTGAGTAGTGCATAAAATAACTGATTGAGATCCCATGATTACTTGCATAAATTAACTGATTGAGATCCAATTATTACTTGCATAAATTAACCGAACGGCCGAACCCCAAATCTTAAACGAAATCAAGAAGTGATCAAAACAAAATGGAATAAAATCAGCGCAAATATTAGCTCAATACTTATCCATCTACAGATCCATCTACACCAGCAAAAATAGGATTCAAAAAGGAATGGGGAACGAAAAAGGAAGCAAACCGTAGTTACCTCGTTCCATGGGTCCTCCAGGGAGGTGTCGTAGGGGTTCGGGGGCGGGACGTACGTCACCGGCTCATAGGGGTCTGATACGCGTAAAGCACACGCCCGTTGGGAACCCCAAGTGGAAGGTATGATGCGTATAGAAGCAAGTTTCCCTCAGTATGAAACCAAGGTTTATCGAACCAGTAGGAGCCAAGAAGCACGTGAAGGTTGTTGGTGGAGGAATGTAGTGCGGCGCAACACCAGTGAAACCGGCGCCAACGTGGAACCTGCACAACACAATCAAAGTACTTTGCCCCAACGTAACAGTGAGGTTGTCAATCTCACCGGCTTGCTGTAAACAAAGGATTAACCGTATAGTGTGGAAGATGATGTTTATTTGCGAAGAACAGTAAAGAACAATTGCAGTAGATTGTATTTCAGATGTAAAGAATGGACCGGGGTCCACAGTTCACTAGTGGTGTCTCTCCCATAAGATAAATAGCATGTTGGGTGAACAAATTACAGTTGGGCAATTGACAAATAAAGAAGGCATAACAATGCACATACATATATCATGATGAGTACTATGAGATTTAATCAGGGCATTACGACAAAGTACATAGACCGCTATCCAAGCATGCATCTATGCCTAAAAAGTCCACTTTCAGGTTATCATCCGAACCCCTTCCGGTATTAAGTTGCAAGCAACAGACAATTGCATTAAGTATGGTGCGTAATGTAATCAACACAAATATCCTTAGACAAAGCATCGATGTTTTATCCCTAGTGGCAACAGCACATCCACAACCTTAGAACTTTCTGTCACTGTCCCAGATTTAATGGAGGCATGAACCAACTATCGAGCATAAATACTCCCTCTTGGAGTTACAAGTATCAACTTGGCCAGAGCCTCTACTAGCAACGGAGAGCATGCAAGAACATAAAACAACACATATGATAGATTGATAATCAACTTGACATAGTATTCAATATTCATCGGATCCCAACAAACACAACATGTAGGATTACAAATAGATGATCTTGATCATGATAGGCAGCTCACAAGATCTAACATGATAGCACAATTAGGAGAGGACGACCATCTAGCTATTGCTATGAACCAATAGTCCAGGGGTGAACTACTCACACATCGATCCGGAGGCGATCATGGCGATGAAGAGCCCTCCGGGAGATGATTCCCCTCTCCGGCAGGGTGCCGGAGGCGATCTCCTGAATCCCCCGAGATGGGATTGGCGGCGGCGGCGTCACAGTAAGGTTTTCCGTATCGTGGCTCTCGGTTCAGAGGGTTTCGCGACGAAGACTTTAAGTAGGCGGAAGGGCGGAGTCGGAGGGCTGACAGGGGCCCCACACGCTAGGGCGGCGCGGGCCCCCCCAGGCCGCGCGGCCCTAGTGTGGCGGCGCCTCGTCGCCCCACTTCGTGATCCTTTCGGTCTTCTGGAAACTTCGTGGAAAAATAAGACCCTGGGCGTTAATTTCGTCCAATTCCGAGAATATTTCCTTTGTAGGATTTCTGAAACCAAAAACGAAGAAAACGAGCAATCGGCTCTTCGGCATCTCGTCAATAGGTTAGTGCCGGAAAATGCATAATAATGACATATAATGTGTATAAAACATGTGAGTATCATCATAAAACTAGCATGGAACATAAGAAATTATAGATACGTTTGAGACGTATCAGGGTCAAACCCCGGCGGGATCTGACCGCCACCGGCGGCAGCGGCGGTGGCGACGGCCGTTGAGGGGACGGCGTCGAAGAGGGAGGCGTCGCGCTTGGAGCCTACGTGGACGATGGGATTGGCATTCTCCTTGTCCATCTCGCCGGAAGAGGAAGAGGGAGAGGGAGAGGGTTTTTTGCTTTGGAGAAGATGATGGGACGTGAGAGAGTTGGCGTTGCGTGAGCGAGTGAGAGTGACAGAGATAGTGCGAGGAGGCGTCTATAAATGCGAGGGTTGGTTAATGCGACCCGCGTCCTACGCGTCCACAGTTGCACGTCTTGGACTTCTGCAACGCGACACGCGTCCACGATTGCACGTCTCGACTTCTCCACCGCGACCCGCGTCTACGCGTCAACAATTGCACGTGTCCTTGAGTCTAACCCTGGAAATTTAGATATACTCAGGTATAACCTTGAGTCTTATACTAGCATTTTTTGTGTGCTCAGTTTTACCCTTGAGTGCTAATACTGGCTAGTGCAATATACTCAGTTTTACCCTCAAGTGGCTGGTCAAAAGAGAGTCAACAAATAGGATTAACTAGTTAAATGAGTCATTTAATGTGCAAAAAAATCCGAAAAAGAGTGGCACTTACTCATGGAGTCTTTACCACAAATTGCCACTTCTCAAATCATAAAATAAATCAAGTTTTACCACAAATTGTCACTTCTCAAATCACCTAGTAGCTATGAAGGTGCATGGTTTTCCACAATAAGCCCTTCCCAAAAAAGCTTCCCCCAAAACATACTTTGTCTAAATGAGGCCACAATTCTCACACTGATGTATATTTGTATTGCAAATAGTTTGAGGTAGGCCAAGATGGGTTTCATTGTACAAAACACGCATTTTCCATTTTTTTAATCTCAAATTTGAATCCCTTAGTCTGTTTACTACTCAGGTGCCCTTGGTTTCTTGATACTACTCAGTTTTGCCCTCTCCCTTCACAAATTCTCGCAGACGTGCAACATTGCCCTGATTGGTCTAGCCCATATCACGCGGATCGTGCCCGCCGACCGTTGATCGTATGATCTAGGGAACGGGCAGGATAACCCCTCTCTCTCTCTGTCGGCGGTTAGCTTCCACCCTCTAAGTATGCTAAAGGGCGGTTTTTTGTCTTATTTTTCACGCGCTAAAAATTATAAACTCTTTTAGGAATTACTTTTCACGCAAAAAATGATAAACCATCACCGATTTGTTGTAGCCATTACTTTTCACGCAAAAAATGATAAACCATCACCGATTTGTTGTAGCCATTACTTTTCACGCAAAAAAATGATAAACCATCACAGATTTGTTGTAGCCATTACTTTTCACGCAAAAAAATGATAAACCATCACCGATTCTCTTTGTTGTAGCCATTACTTTTCACGCAAAAAATGATAAACCATCACCAATTTGTTGTAGCCATTAATTTTCACGCAAAAAATGATAAACCATCACCGAGTTGTTGTAGCCATTACTTTTCACGCAAAAAATGATAAACCATCACCGATTTGCTGTAACCATTAATTTTCACGCAAAAAATGATAAACCATCACCGATTTCTTGTAGCCATTACTTTTCACGCAAAAAATGATAAACCATCACCGATTTCTTGTAGCCATTACTTTTCACGCAAAAAATGATAAACCATCACCGATTTCTTGTAGCCATTACCTATCTTTGTATAGAATGATAAACCTATCACGTATGATTTTTGAGGTCATTTAGAGAAGGTAGAAAAAACCTAATTTGTTACAAAAGCTGGTTTCAGTGAGACCTAACCAAGTTTGGCATACATGATACCATACCTATAACAACAAGGAATATCTAAAAGGGAAAGTTTCACAAAATTTGAAATTTGGGGTGAAAATGATGCCATACATGATGCTGTTTTTCGAGGTTTTGACCTGAAAATCAATTGGGTATTATAAAGGGAAATAAAAAGTTCCAAAATTGTAAAAACGAAACAATCTATCTATGTATAGAAGATCAGCTGTATGAAATTTGAGGTTATTTAGAGAAGGTAGAAAATATCACCTTGTTAGAAAAGCTGGTTTCAGCGAGACGAAACGGCATGCGTTAAGCAAAGTAATTTTTTCGAACATCTCCAAATGACCCCAAATTTTCCATACATGATGCCATACGTGTAACAACAAGGAACCCTATCTAAAAAGTGTCAGAAAAGTTTGCCCAACCGTATAGCTCTATCAAAAAGAACCTCACCATGGCGCTAGTATAATTTTGTGATAGTTACAAACTTTCGTTACCTAACCTTCAACATGAAACTTGTTTCAAATTCATTTTGGCCTAGAAGAAAGAAATCCCATCTTGATTCGAGCACCACAGCCTCCAAACGATGCCGATGCCGAGATCGGCATGGTCAGAACGGCTATGCTCGCCGCCACTGCTAGGTCAACGTCGGGATGCACCCTCAATCTCGTCCCCTCATTCGATCACTGACACACCAGAGATACCGCCGAGGCCAATGCCGAACGTACATGTTGATGCCAATGCCGAACATGCATGCACGCCGCTGTGGGCACGGCCACGCCGCCCCGCTATGCTGGACGCCACAGACCACCGCGAGGTCTTTCCCTTCGCCACCACACTCTCCTAGCACCCACCTATACACGCCAGAAAGGAGAGACACTAGTTTTCTCTACATTGCTCGCGTTCGTATCCGACACGGTCAGTCAAAGTTTTGAGGTAGCCGTCGATGTCGTCGACCATTTCTTCTCTTCTTTGCATGGTTAAACGCGTCTAGTTTATATCTATCTAATGCGTCTGGTCACGCCTCATGTAGTTCTTTGTGGACGTCGATCTCATCTCGGCACCCCGCATGCCACCTCCTCCATGCCATCACTATAGAGCTCCGTTTAAAAATCTAATCCTACCCGTGTATTGCCCCTTGTATCAGCGTCATGACCCCACTTGTCATTCGATATACCGAAGCCCCACTCGTTCGCGTTTTGGTCAGGGATATAGCGATGCTTACGGTCAAACAAAGATGGATGGTCTGACGTGTCTTTGCGGACTCTACGTGGCCCCACTAGTGCGAAGATAACGGTCAACCGTCGGGCAACCGGCCGTTACATCACGTGTGATGGTTTCAGACAAAGGCTTGGGTAAAACTGAGGAAAAACTAAGGAGCTGGGGAAAACTGAGCACAACTAAGAACACGAGGGCACGAAAATAGAAATCCCTTTGTATTTTTATTGGAGGGAATTTTTTGTGCCACTAATAATTACTGTGGTGTAGTGCCACCTGGAGCCACAATTCCATAGTTTAGTATTGGAACGCACACAACTGTGGATGTTTGGATGCAAGCATATTGCAGATAAACAAAATTGCTTCCCTTGTTTCAAATCAAGTATCCTAAATTTGTCTAGATCCGTGTGCATCTAGACGCACTTTAGTGTGTAGATACATGCAAATTTCGATAAATCTACACTTAATTTGACATAGAAGGAGCACTTATTATGTCATATTGTCTCACATGGATGAGAATTACGAAATAATTTCATTTATAAAATGAAAATTAATAGAGGTATTGATATAGTTGTACTAGATATGTATATCTTGCAAGATCATACATTATTGTCGTTTTCCTTTTAGCAATGTGGACTGCATCCAAGGTCTACAAATGCCATATCGTTTCGACCATTAAAAAAGATTTAAGCTATACTAAATTATTTGCCAGATATTAATGTTTTTGCTCCCTTAGTTAATTAATTAGTATGGCTCCATTCGCCCTAGAGAAAGTATTACACCCTATTAGAAATAAATATTTTATGATTCAGATTCCATTAAAGAAGATTTTGCATCAGAGTTAATGAGTTTTTGTCATATTAAAGATTCATATATATATATATATATCATGCAAGATCATACATTATCGTCTTTTCCTTAGCAATGTGGACTGCACCCAAGGTCTACAAATGCCATATCTTCAACCATTAATAAATATTTATGCTATACTAAATTATTTTCTTATATTTGCTAGGCATTAATGTTTTTTCTCCCTTAGTTAATCAATTAGTATGGCTCCATGCGCCCTAGAGAAAATATTACACTGTATTAGAAATAAATATTTTATGATTCGGGTTCCATTAAAGAATTTTTTTGCATCAGAGTTAATGAGTTTTTGTCATATTAAATATTCTTATATGAAAGCATATGAGTCACCCTCTATAAGATACCGGGTCTATATATAGTTGTCAATGCATATACTGATCTTCATCCTTTAACATATCAAAATGTTCAAACTTATTCTACTTCTCCCATCTATTGCTCTATGTTTTTTTATTCATGCACTTCCAACCGGAGGTGTTCGGCTGCTACCAACTATTCAAGAGGTTATCCTATTATACATTGTTACACTAATTTATAGGACGCATATATTGTGTATTGAATTAGGAAATAGCAATTTTTGTAGTGGCTATGTCGTGTTGTGGTAAGATTGAACAGAAAACAAGGATATGATTTGGGTTATCTATAGGCTAGGGAGTGACGGGAGGATTTGTCTATACAGAACTCAGATCTTTAAGGGTTACTCCATCCATTCCAATGAACAAAGTGTATATTTATTCTAAGATTTCGTTTTATTCGAGAATTAGTCCAAGTACATGAGGACTATTTGATGAAAAAATGATATCACTAGAAAGTGTTATCCAATACGAATCCAAGGATATCAACTATATAATTGAGATATTGTTTTTCAATTTTTTGGTCAAAGTTTGTTTTAAAATACGTGTGTGCCTTATTCATAGGAACAAAGGCAGTAGTAAACAAATAAAGATGTTACTTTACATTCACTAAGCCAATCCATGGTTTGGTGAGTACATATGAACTTACGGAAACCACTTTCTGTTCCATAGAACTAGAAGGTTGCCATCCTAGCGCCTATTCACCAAATTTGGATATTGGACCCTTTGAAATGGAATTGGTTGTAGAGCACCCACATTAATATAATATTAACGATGCTCGTTTTTACCATCGTCGGCTCTTGAATTTTTTCCATCATTGTCATTTTCTATATTTAATTTGTTTGTCGTTTCCTATATTTAATTTGTGTGTCATTTCCAATGTATTCTAAACTATACCATGGTTCCTTAGAGTAAGCATGATATGAAGATGGGGATACGTAAATAAATGGATAGAATCACAAAACATAGAGCTATATGGAAGGGATTAGAGACACCATCTCGTGTACACTCTTCTAATTATTAGATTCAACAAAATCATGGTAATGAAGTAATACACATTACTAATCACAAAACATAGAGCTACATGGAAGGGACTAGAACATGTTATGTTCTATTCTTTAACTGGTTAGCTTATTAACTGATTCTATAATAAAAAAAATGTTTTAGCTCGAAATAAACATTAGCTTCAAGTTCTTGATTCTACGGTCGATGCTTCATATGTTCATTTTCCCCTTAACATGTATTTACCATTTTAGTTGAAGGGAAATGATTCAATACCACACAATTTCGTCCATGGCCCGACCAAACAAAATCAGGAAAGCTTGAATTCAAAATCCATTGAGGCAATAACTTTTGGACAGGATCCTAGTATATGGGACAAGCCATTTGTGAGTTACACTTCTATATTCACTTAGTATTTTAATTACATTTTGTATAATTCAAAGTTATTTATGTATCCAGTTTTTCTCATCATAGTATTAGCAAAATATGATTTATTTCTTGTTAATCATGTTTTCTTGGATAAGTAGCTGGATCGCTTGCACTTTTCATAGCACGATGCATGTTCCTTGCTTTTGTTTTTGTATATTAAAATTTTAAGATATTTCTATAAAAATTGCACACATTTAAAAGATAAAAAAACTCGTGGAATGAATTCCAAACAAATATTTGGCTTTTTGGCTTCTTATTTGCCGCAGTCCGAATTGTTAGTAAATTAGATTCAGCATTATAGTTACAATAATATATGATAAAAATGTAGAAAATGACTATGTCCAGTATGTGAATTTAAAATATGAAATATTGGGTCTTACTTAAAATATTTTCTCTAAGTGAGCCAATTTATCTTAAGGATCATGGTATCTGATACAGAAGACCGATGACACTATGTCCCATGGATTGCAAAGCGTGGCTATAGGCTTTCATATTGCTATCTAGTTTTCACTCGCCACTCCTTTTTAGTCGGTGTATATCTTTTCACCATGGACTAAATCTACACAGTCATCACTTGTACCTAAACCTTGTATTATCTTCCTCCACCCACTCCATCTCACTGTTGTTTTACTGTCTTGTTTTGTGTTAATTTTCTTGTCAAATTTCCTATAGAGAGAATGCTCCATACAAGATTATGTGAACTATGCAGGTGTTTACTTTTGTGTTAATAGTTTGATGAACCTAACTACCACCAATTTATAGTTCTCCTTCCATCCTACGAATGTTATCTTAGATTTTTCAAAATTTGGATGTATTAAACACTATCTAGCATGTAGATACCTTCTGATACGGAGTGAGTAGCATATCTAGGTTCATACAAGCATTTTGAGTGCTCACCATTTGAAATGATGACATAAAATTCTCAGCGGAACATAGAGCAAGTTCTATTAGAGAAACAAAATAGATACAAGAAAAATCGAGCACACATGGTATCTTTTGAACATGTTAAGTCAATTAGTTGGCCCAATGGTTTCTGGATCGATGTATTAACTTGAAAAGGCTATGCCAGCCTTGTTGTTACTACTTTTTTCTTTGCAGCTTCATCATCACCTTATATATGACTAACAACTTCCAAATTACACTTCTAACAAGTACATGTTTCTCGGTAGAAAATATATCCACCGAGTATTGGAATCTCTTTTATTCTAAGGATCCTACATTTCCCCAATGTTGGAGTTTCATGTTTCACTCATCTATTTCTCCTAGTTGTTGTATATGTTATTTATATGGAGCTATCACTATGTAGTATGCTACACACTTAACATCTTACGGAGGTCCCGAAGACCACTACTATGGCTTTCAGTCCACCATGGGTGTGTATAACCACAAATTAACATCCGGGCAGTGGAGTTGGCTGGAATTTAGGTCTTTCATGATGGAGATGGTGTGAAATCAAGCTATAACTGAATTATAGTTGGCTGGCATGTAAGATTTATTTTCTTCATCAAACATAAGCTTTTCAATTTTCAATAATACTCCATCCGTCCCACAAAAGTTGTCTGTGATTTGTTAAAATTTGAATGTACCTAGATGCTATTTAGTACATCAAAATTTAGATAAATCTCAGATAACTTTGATAGGACGGAGGGAGTACAGTAATTGCAATAACTTGATCTTGATTTATGGGATAGATCACACACCCTCCCGTTTCAACAATTGAATAAAACTTATATTTTATTCTAGCATCATGTGTTTTCATCACTAAAAATTAGCAGCCAAGTTAATGCATTAATGAAATTATTTTTCAAAAAATTGTGGTCAATTATTCTATGTGTTTTCCATTTTTCATGTCGATTGAATGAAATCTCACCTGTTCTCCTTGTTTTACAGATTTATCCAGAACACTATGGAGACTCACATCCACACTTCTATACCAAATGGACGGTAATGTCATGAATATGCTGATAATAATGTGAATTAGCAATTAAGAAGTGATCTAGCTGTTACATGATACATAAATGTATCTTTACCTTTCCATGCACATATATGTTGCAGAGAGATGGACACGATGCAACAGGATGCTTTAACATGGACTGTCCTGGTTTCGTACGGGTGAGTGGCGCTGTTATAACGCCAGGTGATGCTATACAACCGGTTTCTGATGTTCCAGATGGGTTCATACCAAAGATCACACTAAGAGTGCTTAAGGTGTGAGTGTTATCTTTCCTATTATACATTTCAGTGTAACAGTCTTTGCAAGACAGTAGTTTCCTCATCAAATCACATCGCATGGATCAATAGTTCTTGCTTGAGTGAAATGTCAACAACGACAATATCAAGATGCTTTCTTTTTGTATAACATCATATGCTTGCATTATTACTTGACATGAATCCTAAATGTGTGCAGGACAAAACAAGTGGAGACTGGTGGATGTACTATGGCTTGAACAATGTCCCCACAGGGGTGGGATACTTCCCAAGGTCATTGTTCACCTACTTAGCTCATGAGGCAAAGAAAATGGCTTTTGGTGGTGCTGTGGTTGCCAAAATGGAGGATCCAACTCCTCCGGCGGGAAGTGGTTACTTCCCACATGATGGTCAGGGTCGCGCCGCAGCTTTCACCGATCTTCGAATCATTGATCAAGAAGGAAACAGCAAGCCCATCATGGTAGACTTACCCAAGCATGTTACTGATGAAAAATGCCACGCCATTACTCCTATTAATAATGGTGAATTCTTTTATGGCGGGCCTGGAAATTGTGTGAGATAATGTAACAACCTTTTATTGGCCATGATCGCTCCACATTATTAGTTGCTTAATAAAATCATATGGATGAATCCCATGTTTTGTCAGCCACTTTTTGTCCATCCATGATATTTGTCTTCACCCATGATGTATGACGTCTTTTCCCTCCATGATATTTGTCTTCATGTCCCCCTTGCAACAAGTGCAGGTCTTGATGGTGACCGTCGAAGGGATCTTCCCGAAGAATGGCACATGTCCAAGGGGATGGTACACATACCCAGAGTTGGCTCGATATCAGCGTGATGAATTTCTCCGGACCGGGCTCCTCATGGAAATGGCCAACATTGGCTTGCCTTCCTATAAAAGGTCTCTTTCTTTACCCCCTCATTAGGAACTCTCTCTCCAAGTTAGGGAGTTAGATGTAATTTTCTGTTTATTTTGTGTCCTATTATAAACTATGCTCTGATGCGTATTTGAATTCTAGGTCCTTCAGGATCCTTCGGTTGTCCCTCTCTCGAAAAAAAATCTCTCTCTCATTGTCGGCCTCACTCGCTCGCTCGCACCTCCTGCGCATTGAGAAACCCTGCACAACAGTCAACATCACCCTAAAAAAGGGAAGACACCATAAATAAGAGGGGCCCCGTGACTGCTCTCCCTTCGTCTCCTTCGATGTGATCCCTAGTTAAAATAACTTGAAAATTTCAACCCCTTGTATGAATTGCAGATGGGGTAAATTTGAATCCCGTGGCGGGAATTCTCGCTACCTCACTCCTCTCGATTTATAGGCCCCTGCCGCCTCTCCCCATTCATCTTCAAAATCCTATAGCCCCAACATGTACAGTGCTCGTCGGTGGCTGTACCATCCAACAACTCTGTATTAGCGCCTCCCTGCACCCCCATCTTCCGGCGATGAATCACACGAGTGGACTAGGGGGCCTGTTAGGTGTGCGGCCCACCGTCGTAATCCCGCAGCATCAACTACAGGACCTCGCCGCCAACTCGCACGCCCCCCCACAGCAGCTGCAACAGGCGAATGACGGCCTCACCGTTGAGTCTGATCTGCCCACCAAGCGGCAGCGGATCAACCACCTCTCCGTGGGCTCAGACGTGACAGTCCTGCTGCAGCTGCAAGACAACCTCGCCGTCGCCGGGGAGTCGGTCCTCTCCAAGGAGGAGAGCCTCGAGGTCAGTGGTTCATGTAGTTTAATCATTGGTTTAAAACTAGTTAGCCCCCTACTAAGTATTATTCGGAGGGGATTTGGTGCAAAATACTTCATTCACCGTGTTTTGGCGTGAGTATTTGCGGCAGATCAGGACAACCTGAGAGATAGCCTGGCCTGGGGCATTATTAGTTTTTTTTGAGGGGTTCCTCGGGCCTTATTAGTGAAGCGTCCAATTTCTATTCACATAATCCATGCCATCAGGTCTCAGAACTTGTAATTTTGCATTGGAATCAATCCCTCACCCTGATCCATGCTAGAATGGGGTGGAGGCCTGGAAGGAGAAGCAGCAATCGGAGCACGTATGTGCAACGACCAGAAACGCGAGAGCAGAGAGGTGTTGCGGTTCCACGTCCACCCGACGTGCGCGGAAGTGTTTCCTGAGGATCCCCGCAACTCTGATCCTGTCCAATACTCTCCTGCCGAACAGATAAAATGTGTTCTTATTAAGAAAGACCCAGATATTACTCACTAAACCATGTGAAAACACGTCAACCAAACAAGGCCCAAAGGATTTCTACTGCACTAATACTAGCTGCATTACCACTTTCGAACTTCAATGCAAACTTCAAACTTCACTTCAGTCTTTTTCCCCCCTTTCGAACTGGAGATCCAGCCTCTCCATCGATTGATGCATATGGCAAACTTTATTAATTCATGTTTCATTCTTAGTTTGAAACTTTATTACTCCAAGCTCCGGAGTACTCATATTACTACAGTATTGCAATGAAATTTATGCATATTACTATTACTATTGAAGTTAGTCTTGTACATATTACTATGAGTATTGAAGTTTAAGTCCTGCAAACTTTCGGAGTACTATATTACTATTGAAGTTACACTCTTGCATTTTATTAGTAAAATATCATGTGTCACACAGGGTCGCTCTGTGAATCTACCATCTAATGAAGGACGACAACATGAAGCGTCTCTGCAAGTAATCCGGCGGTCGCTCCTGGATGACTCGCGCGAGTTGATTTACCATGCGTCCAAGCTTCGAGATGTGAACGCACATCTGGTAAACCGTGCTGTGAAGCTATGGAATGAGTATGACGTACTCTTGGATGAGCACTCATCTCTATCAAAGGAGAACTCATCTCTATCGAAGGAGAACCTCTCCATGGTAAATCAGAACGGGTCTCTAACGAAGGAGAACATCTCCATCCTAAAAGAGAACTCATCTCTGAAAAAGGAGAACATCTCCATCCTAAAAGAGAATTCATCTCTGAAAAAGGAGCACACCTATTACAAGTGGGGGAGCCTGACAGGAAACTCCAGTAATCTTCTTCGGGTGTGAAGAAGGTGTACCCGTATGTGCATGTAGAGAGGTGGAGACGGTTGCCGATGAGACAAGTGAGTAGATTGAGGAGGGCAGCCACAGCCCACAATGTTTGTAGTTACAAATCTTCTATCATAAAAGTAGTAGTATCGAAATTAATATGTATCCCTTAATATATGTGGTGTTTGGCAATATATAGTTTAACATGCAAGGACTCTGCAATGTAATTTGTATCAGTTTGATTGGATTTCTGCCCAAGTGAGCATGTGTCATATTTGTCCAAGGTTTGATTTTTGCATATTATCAGATTTTTTTGAATACCATACTAAAAAAATCCATGTGCATCATTTTGATGCAGAGGTTGGGGGTCTCAACCTCCATTACGAAAAGGATGTGTCAAGACATGAAACATTGGATAAAATCCTTGACTGTACCCTGCAAGTGTGGCACCTAGAAACAATGATTAAAATTCAAAGATGCATCTCCTACCAATACGAATGGTATATCAGACAATTTTGAAACAAATTGAATCCAAACCGGAATAAATTAAATTATATTTGGAAGAAGATATGTAGGAGTACCCCTGTACAGTAGGACGCTATGTGCAATGCATGACATATTAGCAAAAATTACCCGCATGTACCAAAGGCATGGGCACCAAGATCTGATGCAAATTTGAATGGCCAAAGGAGGGTACTAGCAAAGATTTCGATCGTGCCAGCGATCCAGACATTCTTATGAAGTAAAGGGAATTTGATCATCTTGGTCTTGCAAGTAATGAAATGTGGGGACTCCTAATATCGACGCCTTCAACACTGATGTTTCTTTTTCAGCAGAAGCTAGTGGCTGACAACTTTGATTCCAATTCGGCTGATGCAGATATCCATGAGATCATCAAGAGGATCTTGGAACATGTTGAAGCACGTGCCGACATTCTGCTCTCGTGTTTGAAGGCAGATGATTTTGATAGGGTGATGCAAAAGCCGCCATATGGTCAATAGATTGTTATTATATACAAGGATGTTGTTTCTTGGGTCATCATCTAGATCTTTTGTTTTCTTATGTGTTAGCAGTACTTTATGGAAACTATGTTAGTATTGTCTTATACTGAATTGTTGCTATATCTGGACACCGGATGCGTATGTTCTATGACATTATGGAATGTATGGAAAAAAGATAACACCTTTTTAGCTATTCAGAAAAGGCAAAAAAAAAACAACAACAATTTGTTTCCCACAAAAAAATGAAATCTTATTGCACCTTTCCCCAAAATGGTAAGGCACATTTTACCTTGGGCATTTTTGTTAAGACCCATGGTTGTTTATATAAAATGGTAGGCCATATTTTGAAGCTAGTTTTTTTAAAAAAACTTATCAAAATTCAAGCTTATCATTTTATAGCCACTAGTTCACTTTTTTTTCTTCAATTTTTCCGAAACAGGGTGGGAATCGACTGCATGCCATTCCTTGCAAACATTGGCGAATGTCGGAAATAATCTTAGATAGGGGAACTCTAAAAGAAGAGGTAAAAACCGAAATAGTCCCGAGACATTGTGATGCATGTAATTCTAACGCAATCCTAATAAACAGAAACATATTTTATTATAAGTAGAACCTATATACCTACCAATTATGTGATCAATGGCAAACCTTTAGTTCTTTTGAAAATCATTTTGTAATTCGATCGACCAAGAATTTTCAATATCTTTTGCTCGATGCACAACTCGGAATTTATGATCTTTGTTGTCGAGCCATTTCAGGAGTCCTTTAAGTCATAGGTAGGAAAAAAAATATGCACATCTTGTCTATTTGAATCCTATGGGAATATGAGTTTCTTTGATTGTACCAAAGGGATTTTTCCATGAGGGATGACCTAATGTTTTGTTCATATAGGATTTGTAGTACAAGATTCCTATAGGATATGTTCCCTATGAATATAACCAATAGTGTAGAATAATTCCCGTAGGATCTAAATCCTATAAATCAAAGGAGCCTCAGTTGTTTTCGTCACCACATATAAAATCAACGCCAACTCAATGAGATGATAAATGTTGTCGGATGAAACATGACGTTTCTTTCAAATATAAAGAAATATCTGAAGTCTTCAATTCTCCGCGTATGATAATGAATAGCTCAAGGTTATTTTACATATACTAAAATCCACGATACATCAATCTTTTTAATGCGGAGAATGAGTATATATATGTTTTTGGTACCTAGTCCATGTTTGCTTTTCGAAATCCGCTCCACGTAGTGTTCACTAAAATAGGCGCAACTTTGTCATATGACGTCCGTTTTACGCACTCAAATGTTCAGAAAAAACACATATATATGAATGGATATTCACTAAAAATCAATGTAGGATGGCTGCCGTACCGCCCATGCTTACAAATGAGACCTTGATGGGGTCGGACCGCGTCCATTTTTTTCGCGCATCCACCAAACTATTTCAATGAAGCCCCAAAACACAGGCGAAAATAGCTCGGGTTTGCCGCCTCCAATTTTCAAATGTTCAAATTTCCAATCTTATCCTTTCATCAAAAACGTCTCTAGCGGTTCTTCTCTTATTCGGGACAAGGCCAATCTCACCCCGGACATTAAAACATACCACCGGCAGAGGCGCCGAATTCCACATCTCTCACACGTCACCCACCGAATCGGAGCATCTCGCCCGACGACGGTAGTGCACCACCGTCCCACCTCGCCACCACAGCCTCCTGACCAGCATCTGTAGTGTCCGAGAAGACGTTGTGAAGCAAGACGGAGCCGCTTCCTCGAAGAAGGCGCACACCGCACCATTTTTGCTCCACCGTAGCCGACGCCCACCGCACCGGATCCTGCTCAGGGACGTCGTCCACCTCCGCCGCTGCGTCGGATATGCTTCCCGACTCCCTGGTGTACCGCACGGTGAAATCGGTAGACCCCGCGCCCCACTGGTCCACCGCGCGAAACCAAAGAATAAACCCGTCCACTCCCCATGCGAAGGTTGGTGTGTAGCCGCTTCCGTTATGCATTTCATTTCCGAACATCAGTTTGGTGCGATCTGTTTTAGGGGTTCCAAGTTTACTTTTCCTACAATCTGTTTGGTGCTATCTGGTATAACTGTAGTAGAAGTCAAGCCTGCAAAGTGATTAGTCGAAATTATTAAACTGCATGTTTATAAATCTTGTAAATAAATGTGTGCCATCTGCTTACTAATTGGCATGCACAGGGAAGTAATTTATTTTTTATCTACGCTTTATTCCTTTTTGAGCTATCATCTACTTGCTACTACTAATTTGCCCTTCTACTGCTCTACTCAAAGTTCCATGATAAATCTCGTTACCATTTTTTCTAATGCATGCTAAAGATACTGTACTAGCGTACAAAGAGGGCCGGAGAGAAAATATAGGCATCACCACTGAACAATCAAACCCCTCTCCTGTCTCCATCGATAACAATCAATTTTCTTATTCAGAACTTGATCCTACTGAACAAGAGTCTGAGGGAGGGTTTTCTCTAGGGTTTATGATCTTTACCATGGTGTAATGATCACAACACATGCCCCTCAATAATTACTCAAAGAATAGGTTCTTACTTACCATCAAAGGTTAGCTAAGTCAATTAGGGTTTAGTACTAGACTTGTATTTCTTGTAACATTAGTTAAGACCAATGACTTATCTCACTAGAATAGGATTTGAGTATTAACCTAGAGTTCTACTCAACGGATGGTGTAAACGCATGTAAATAATCATCTCCTCTCTCTGAGGTTTATTGGAAATGTATTGGCATGGAAATGATGGAATAGTCAAGGATTGATAAAGAATGAATATGCATGTCCATAGCTTGGATTCCATATTTTAGTTGAAAAGATATACCTTGTGACTCATGGTAGAAATTACTTATTTAGTAAAGACATGGAAAAGATAGGTAAATAATAGTTTCTTAATTAATTGGGTTCTTTGATTATATTTGAACAAATATTCATGTGTTGTTGTAAGGAATGTCATGTTGAGATCTTATATAAGATCTTGTAGTTCACTCTTACTGAAGATGTTGTTTGTTGTAAAACTAATTCCATTTGATCTAGCCCATAGATCAAATCCTCTCTACCCAAAAAAAGGTTTTAGCAAAGATCGCAGTGAAGTTTATAGCGCTTGACTTGATGATCTACTTCAATTCCAGCAAGTCAAGTGAAACTTTAGTTACTGTGGTAAGTTTTATTTGAAAGCGCGAAAATTCCTTGGATTTTCTATGCATGAATGCAATGCACACTTTGGTGTTCTCTCATTTTATTGCCTCTAAACCTGGGATATTACAGCCTCTCCCCCTTAAACTGAACTTCGTCCCGAAGTTCGAACGCTCTCACGTTTCGGAATGTGGAACTGACTTGAACAGTTCACAATCCTTCAAACTCTATGTTGATCTCAGTAGATATAATTAGATATATTCCTCATCCCAATCCTTCCTGGAATCTTCTGATGTCTGGCACTGATACTTTCTTTAATTCTATGATTTCTTCCAACACTCTAAGCTTATTGTCTTGCTCTCCAAAATTCTTGGATTAGGACATATTATTTTGCTAATGGACTTTACTATTGGTTGGGGTGATAGCTTCCTATCTGGGTACCCAAAACTTGGTTCTACCAGCTACGGTGATCCAAAGCTTAATTCTAAAAGAATTGTTTAAGATAAGGTATTGTTTTCCCTCACTACCATACCTATAGTAATGGTACTCAGTAAGGTATATACAATAGGCTTAGCCTTGATGATTTATTCCTACGAATGGATTAGACTCATTTAGTCCATCCAATCATGGCTTCTAGTTTATGCTAGTTATTCCCCTTTTGGTTTCTTTAGGTTCCATGAAAAGAATCTTTCTAATGAACATTAGTTTTGGTTTGGTCAAACTCTTTAGTCTTTGAGCTTTTCGAGCTTCGATTGTCCTCCGACATCTTCTTCATCCAACTTCATTATCTTAGACTTACTTGAGCTGTTCTACTTCTGAGTAATTATTAATTACCCACTCAATTTAGGGTCTAACCCTTAATGATTCGAGATATAAACCTCGGCTTCTGTTCTGACATCCTTCTGAGAGTACTTTTATATGGGTACTTCCCGACAACCTTATGAAAATAAGATCGGACTTCCTCTCAGTTCAGACCTTCTTTGTCATACTCCAAATCATGTCTTAATACTTCTCCTTCAGCCTTCCTCTCCCCCTTGGAGTTTACTAATGCTCCTCAAGCTACTTTACCCATAATCATTAAACTCCAAGGTTAGAAGGTTGGTCTTGGTCTGGCTTATAGTTTGTACTTTTCTAGAGTCTCGCGAAGATTTCTTTGCGGTGTATGCACACATTGTGGATATCCGTTGTGAATCCTCCGACTAAATGTTTACCAGCTACGGAATACCAGCTGCGGAATACCAGCTATGGAATCCCTCTTTCCTTTGGAGTAACGAAATGTTCAAGTTGCGGCCTAGTTGATACCAGCTGTAGACTAACTAGCACCAGATGTGGCTTATTTGATACAAGCTGTGGACTATTTATGGTTCTAGTCAACATCTACCTTCCAAATGCGGATACTTTTATAGTTTTAGTTAAGATCTACCTTACTTTCAATGCTTCATCTTCACGTTTATCCTATATCAGCTGCGGCTTATTATATCGACTGTGACTTCACTTGTCCACTTTCTTTCTTCTAGGGTTTGTTTTGCAAGAAAACCACTTATTGACACTATGAAGATAGTATCTTAAGAGACTCCACTTGCATTCCCTCCTTCCTAAATGAATATGGCTCCACTTCTACTGCTCCATATTCACTATTTTTCTCACTTTCATGGTACTTCCATGTTGAAGTACTCCTCAATTGAGGATAAAAGTGAGTTTTGATTAGTCCTTCCTTTGAAGTAGTGTAGTTGCTTCGCACAACTATACTTCATTCTTCCACTGAACCTTCATCTTGTCTTCAAAATCTTCAGAATTCGTCACTTCCTCACGCGAATACCTTTACCCTCTAGACCTATAACATCAAGTAAGAGCTTGATATTGCAACATGCATTTTCATATCAAAGTCAAACTTCATGTATGGATCTAGTCAAACAATGAAGATCCAATAAAATCCAAGAAAATCCAACCTTGTGCTTATAATACACATCCTTATATGCCCTAATATAATAGTTGGGTAAGACATCCCTAAACATCAGGCTCAGATGTGTAGTATATAACAGCACATAAGATAGGTTTTGATTGTGATACTTAGCACATATATAGGGATTTCTAGTATTTGTCTCAATATTTACCTCGATTGCTCACTTGCAATCAGATAAACTTGAGCAAATTGTTCTAGAATGGTTGTAATCCACCTAATTTCCTTGGAAAGTACTAACTTACCTTCCATTCAATTGAAGAGTAACGTCACACGATCTCTCAAGACTATAACATGTATGTTCTAAACACATGGTTGTTAGAGTACATCACTTATAACTCTAGGGTTTCTCCATATGATATGGTCTAATAAAGCCTTCTTTAAACTAAGGACTATGGTTCTAGCATACTTGACATAGTTAACATGATTTTAAGGCCTAAGTTTTCGAACTATTCCTTAAATTCCACTCCTTATCATACTTCTGTTATCGTACTTATGATGTTCTTCTACTCCATCACATCATGACTCTCAAGTGAATCACGTATGATTACCTATTCAATCTTGAAAAATAAACTTGTATATGTCCTATCACTCTTCCTTACCTCCTATGATTTACTCGTCATAGGTATATACTACCTTGTATCACTTATCTTCATTACTTGATACCAGTCATTTGACATTTTAAATGACTCTTTCTTAACTATAACTTGCATTGGTATACTTCTTCCAATAGGATATCTTCCTTATGGTTGTATCCTCTCTTTGGACTACCATGTAGTGTATACCAACTGTGGTCTACTACCACCCATTATCTTAAGCTCCAATGATGTTCTAGTTATTTGGGAATGAAGCAAGATAACAAACTAACTTTACTAAAGAAGATAGATAAGAAAGATTGACTCAAGTGTGTCAGGATTATTCTCAAGTGAATACTCATCTCAAGTCAAAAGAATAGTTGGTTTAGCGTAATTGACTTAGCTAATACAACTTTCTATAGACACTACCAAACCTATAGGTCTCCTTAAAAGGGTTTTAATCCTAGGGTCAAAGCATTTGCTCTGATACCAGCTACGGTGACCCCGCGTACTGATACGCCTCAAACGTATCTATAATTTCTTATGTTCCATACTAGTTTTATGACAATACCTACATGTTTTGTTCACACTTTATGTCGTTTTTATGGATTTTCCGGAACTAACCTATTGACGAGATGCCGAAGTGCCAGTTCCTGTTTTCTGCTGTTTTTGGTTTCAGAAATCCTAGTAAGGAAATATTGTCGGAATCGGACGAAATCAATGCCCAGCATCCTATTTTTCCACGAAGCTTCCAGAACACCCGAGAGCCGCCAGAAGGGAGCCCTGGGGGGCCCACACATGTGGCCGGCGCGGCCAGGGCTGGGCCCGCGCCACCCTATTGTGTCACGGCCCCGTTAGCCTTCCGACTCTGCCTCTTCGCCTATAAAAAGCTCCCTGACCTAAATCTTCGATACGAAAAAGCCACGGTACGAGAAACCTTCCAGAGCCGCCGCCATCGCGAAGCCAAGATCTGGGGGACAGGAGTCTCTGTTCCGGCACCCTGCCGGGACGGGGAAGTGCCCCCGGAAGGCATCTCCATCGACATCACCGCCATCTCCATCACCGCTGCTGTCTCCCATGAGGAGGGAGTAGTTCTCCCTCGAGGCTAAGGGCTGTACCGGTAGCTATGTGGTTAATCTCTCTCCTATGTACTTCAATACAATGATCTCATGAGCTGCCTTACATGATTGAGATTCATATGAGCTTTGTATCACTATTAGTCTATGTGCTACTCTTGTGATGTTATTAAAGTAGTCTATTCCTCCTTCACGGTGTAATGGTGACAGTGTGTGCATCGTGTAGTACTTGGCGTAGGTTATGATCATAATCTCTTGTAGGTTATGGAGTTAATTATTACTATGATAGTATTGATGTGATTTATTCCCCCTTCATAGTGTAAAGGTGACAGTGTGTATTCTATGTTAGTACTCGGTTTAGATTGCAAAGATCTATTATGCTCTAAAGGTTACTTAAACATGAATATCGAATGTTGTTGAGCTTGTTAACTCCGGCATTGAGGTGCTCTAGTAGCCCTACGCAACAAATGGTGTTCATTATCAAACAAGAGTATATGTAGCACAAAGTAAGAGAACTTATTTATTTATGTGATCAATGTTGAGAGTGTCCACTAGTGAAAGTATGATCCCTAGGCCTTGTTTCCAATACTACAAACACCGCTTGTTTACTGTTCTGCTGCATGTTTACCATCAACTGCACGCCAGCAAGCACTTTTCTGGCGCCGTTACTACTGCTCATATTCATTCATACCACTTGTATTTCACTATCTCTTCGCCGAACTAGTGCACCTATACATCCGACAAGTGTATTAGGTGTGTTGGGGACACAAGAGACTTCTTGTATCGTGATTGCGGGGTTGCTTGAGAGGGATATCTTTGACCTCTTCCTCCCCGAGTTCGATAAACCTTGGGTGATCCACTTAAGGGAAACTTGCTGCTGTTCTACAAACCTCTGCTCTTGGAGGCCCAACACTGTCTACAAGAATAGAAGCACCCGTAGACATCAAGCACTTTTCTGGCGCCGTTGCCGAGGAGGAAAGGTAAAAGGCACTCACACTCTGGTCCCAGGTAACTAAGTACTTTTCTGTTGCCGTTGTGTGTGTGCTCGAAGCTATTTCCTTTAGATCCTGCAATTGCATCCTTTTGTTTCTTGTTTACACTAGTAAGGCATAATGGAAAACATCTGTGAGCTTTTTAAACTATTTCCTGAGTCAAGACATGAATGGTTTAATACGAAAATTAAAAAATCTATGGAACCTTATTTGCATGCTAGTAGTAATATTAGTATGAACGCTTTGAACACCATTGTTGATAATGATATAGAAAATTCTAAGCTTGGGGAGGTCGGTTTTGATGAAAATGATCTCTTTAGTCCTCCGGGTATTGAGGAGAAAGTTTATGTTGATTATGATATGCCTCCTATTTATGATGATTATAATGATAGTGGTCTTTTGGTTCCGCCTACTATGGAGGATAAAGTTTATTATGATTATACTATGCCTCCTACACTTGATGAGAATAATAATGATAGCTACTTTGTTGAATTTGCTCCCACTACAACTAATAAAATTGATTATGCTTATGTGGAGAGTAATGATACTTTTATTCATGTGAATAAGAATGCTTTATGTGATACTTATATTGTTGAGTTTGTTCATGATGCCTCTGAAAGTTATTATGAGAGAGGAAAATATGATTGTAGAAATTTTTATGTTACTAAAACACCTCTCTGTATGCTGAAATTTTTGAAGTTACACTTGTTTTATCTATCTATGCTTGTTGCATTATGCTTCATGAATTTGTTTATTTACAAGATTCCTATGCATAGGAAGCATGTTAGGCTTAAATTTGTTTTGAATTTGCTTTTTGATGCTCTCTTTTGCTTCAACTCTTATTTCTTGGGAGTGCATCATTGAAATTACTGAGCCCATCTTAATGGCTATAAAGAAAGCACTTCTTGGGAGATAACCCATGTGTTTATTTTACTACAGTACTTTTGTTTTATATTTGAGTCTTGGAAGTTGTTACTACTGTAGCAACCTCTCCTTATCTTATTTTATTGCATTGTTGTGCCAAGTAAAGTCTTTGATAGCAAGGTTCATACTAGATTTGGATTTCTGCGCAGAAACAGATTTCTGTCTGTCACGAATTTGGGCAGGGTTCTCTGTAGGTAACTCAGAAAAATCTGCAAATTTACGTGCGTGGTCCTCAGATATGTACGCAACTTTCATTAAATATGAGTATTTGCATCTGAGCAAGTTAAGTGCCTCTGTAAAATTCGTCTTTACGGACTGTTCTTTTTTGACAGATTCTGCCCTTTATTTCACATTGCCTCTTTTGCTGTGTTGAGTGGATTTCTTTGTTCCATTAACTTCCAGTAGCTATGGGCAATGTCCAGAAGTGTTAAGAATGATTGTGTCACCTCTGAACATGTGAATTTTTGATTATGCACTAACCCTCTAATGAGTTTGTTTTAAGTTTGGTGTGGAGGAAGTTTTCAAGGGTCAAGAGAGGAGGATGATATACTATGATCAAGAAGAGTGAAAAGTCTAAGCTTGGGGATGCCCCCGTGGTTCATCCCTGCATATTTCAAGAAGACTCAAGCATCTAAGCTTGGGGATGCCCAAGGCATCCCCTTCTTCATCGACAACATTATCAGGTTCCTCTAATGAAACTATATTTTTATTCAGTCACATCTTATGCACTTTACTTGGAGCGTCTGTTTGTTTTTGTTTTGTTTGAATAAGTTCATCCTTGTGTGGGAGAGAGACACGCTCCGCTGGTTCGTATGAACACATGTGTTCTTAGCTTTACTCTTAATGTTCATGGCGAAGGTTGAAACTGCTTCGTTCATTATTATATGGTTGGAAACAGAAAATGCTTCATGTGGTAATTGGTATAATGTCTTGAATAATTTGATACTTGGCAATTGTTGTGCTCATATAGATCATGTATAAGCTCTTGCATCATGTACTTTGCACCTATTAATGAAGAACTACATAGAGCTTGTTAAAATTTGGTTTGCATGATTGGTCTCTCTAAGTCTAGATATTTTCTGGTTGAGGTGTTTGAACAACAAGGAGACGATGTAAAGTCTTATAATGCTTACAATATGTTCATATGTGAGTCTTGCTGCACCATTTCATACTTGAGTTTGCTTCAAACAACCTTGCTAGCCTAGCCTTGTATTGAGAGGGATTCTTCTCGTGCATCCAAATCCTTGAGCCAAAAACTATGCCATTTGTGTCCACCATACCTACCTACCACATGGTATTTCTCTGCCATTACAAAGTACATTACTTGAGTGCTACCTTTAAACTTCCATTCTTTGCCTTTACAATATATAGTTCATGGGAAAATAGCCTTAAAAACTATTGTGGTGAAGAATATGTACTTATGTGTCTTATTTCTTAATAAGTTGCTTGTTGAGCGGTAACCATGTTTCTGGGGACGCCATCAACTTTTACACCTTTGTTGAATATCATGTGAGTTTCTATGCATGTTCGTCTTGTCCGAAGTAAGGGAGATTTTCATGATCAAATGGTTTGAGTATGCATATTGTTAGAGAAGAACATTGGGCCGCTAACTAAAGCCATGAATCATGGTGGAAGTTTCAGTTTGGACATAAAACCTCAATCTCTTATGAGAATATTACCTATAGTTGAATGCTTAAGCATTAAAAGAGGAGTCCATTATATTTTGTCTATGGTGTCCCGGTATGGGTGTCTAAGTTGAGAATGATCAAAAGCGAGAAATCCAATGTGAACCTTCTCCTTAGACCCTTGTACAGGCGGCATAGAGGTACCCCTTTGTGACACTTGGTTGAAACATATGCTATGCAATGATAATCCGTGTTAATCCAAGCTAATTGGAACAAGGTGCAGGCACTATTGGTATACTATGCATGAGGCTTGCAACTTATAGGATATCTTATACATAACGCATATGCTTTATTACTACCGTTGACAAAATTGTTTCCTGTTTTCAAAATAAAAGCTCTAGCACAAAAATAGTAATCCATGCTTCCCTCTGCGAAGGGCCATTCTTTTACTTTATTGTTGAGTCAGTTTACCTACTTCCTTCCATCTTAGAAGCAAACACTTGTGTAAACTTTGTGCATTGATTCTTACATGTTTACCTATTGCACTTGTTATATTGCTTTATGTTGACAACAATTCATGAGATATACATGTTACAAGTTGAAAGCAATTGCTGAAACTTAATCATCCTTTGTGTTGCTTCAATGCCTTCTACTAAGAATTTATTGCTTATGAGTTAACTGTTATGCAAGTCTTATTGATGCTTGTCTTGAAAGTACTATTCATGAAAAGTCTTTGCTATATGATTTAGTTGTTTACTCATTGTCTTCATCATTGCTTTGAATCGCTCCATTCATCTCATATGCTTTACAATAATGTTGATCAAGATTATGTTGGTAGCATGTCACTTAAGAAATTATCATTGTTATCGTTTACGTACTCGAGGGCGAGTAGGAACTAAGCTTGGGGATGCTTGATACGTCTCAAACGTATCTATAATTTCTTATGTTCCATGCTAGTTTTATGACAATACCTACATGTTTTGTTCACACTTTATATCGTTTTTATGCATTTTCCGGAACTAACCTATTGACGAGATGCCGAAGTGCCAGTTCCTGTTTTCTGCTGTTTTTGGTTTCAGAAATCCTAGTAAGGAAATATTGTCGGAATCGGACGAAATCAATGCCCAGCATCCTATTTTTCCACGAAGCTTCCAGAACACCCGAGAGCCGCCAGAGGGGAGCCCTGGGGGGCCCACACATGTGGCCGGCGCGGCCAGGATTGGGCCCGCGCCGCCCTATTGTGTCACGGCCCCGTCTGCCTTCCGACTCCGCCTCTTCGCCTATAAAAAGCTCCCTGACCTAAATCTTCGATACGAAAAAGCCACGGTACGAGAAACCTTCCAGAGCCGCCGCCATCGCGAAGCCAAGATCTGGGGGACAGGAGTCTCTGTTCCGGCACCCTGCCGGGACGGGGAAGTGCCCCCGGAAGGCATCTCCATCGACATCACCGCCATCTTCATCACCGCTGCTGTCTCCCATGAGGAGGGAGTAGTTCTCCCTCGAGACTAAGGGCTGTACCGGTAGCTATGTGGTTAATCTCTCTCCTATGTAATTCAATACAATGATCTCATGAGCTGCCTTACATGATTGAGATTCATATGAGCTTTGTATCACTATTAGTGTATGTGCTACTCTTGTGATGTTATTAAAGTAGTCTATTCCTCCTTCAAGGTGTAATGGTGACAGTGTGTGCATCGTGTAGTACTTGGCGTAGGTTATGATCATAATCTCTTGTAGGTTATGGAGTTAATTATTACTATGATAGTATTGATGTGATTTATTCCCCCTTCATAGTGTAAAGGTGACGAGTGTGTATGCTATGTTAGTACTCGGTTTAGATTGCAAAGATCTATTATGCTCTAAAGGTTACTTAAACATGAATATCGAATGTTGTGGAGCTTCTTAACTCCGGCATTGAGGTGCTCTAGTAGCCCTACGCAATGAATGGTGTTCATTATCAAACAAGAGTATATGTAGCACAAAGTAAGAGCACTTATTTATTTATGTGATCAATGTTGAGAGTGTCCACTAGTGAAAGTATGATCCCTAGGCCTTGTTTCCAATACTACAAACACCGCTTGTTTACTGTTCTGCTGCATGTTTACCATCAACTGCACGCCAGCAAGCACTTTTCTGGCGCCGTTACTACTGCTCATATTCATTCATACCACTTGTATTTCACTATCTCTTCGCCGAACTAGTGCACCTATACATCTGACAAGTGTATTAGGTGTGTTGGGGACACAAGAGACATCTTGTATCGTGATTGCAGGGTTGCTTGAGAGGGATATCTTTGACCTCTTCCTCCCTGAGTTCAATAAACCTTGGGTGATCCACTTAAGGGAAACTTGCTGCTGTTCTACAAACCTCTGCTCTTGGAGGCCCAACATTGTCTACAAGAATAGAAGCACCCGTAGACATCACGTACCACTGCATGGTGTAGTACACAAGTCGTTGACATAACACAAGTGAAACACCGTTCCACTCATATTACATCCCTCAGAGTGGTACAACAGAAACATATGCGAGTCCAAGGCATGTCTATAGAAGGATACACAAACTATTTTACAGAAGATCAACACAACCTCCTACTTTATAGTGAGGTAAAATTTCAAATAAAGCTCCAGAAGAACAACTCGTAGTCTAACCTCTTGCTAACCCTAGCTCTATAGATACTTGGATTGCTATAGAACTCTAGCTACTTAGGGGCTAGGACTAGGGAAATGTTCCCTTCTATTTCTAGTCTAAGTTTCCACTTCAGCTGATGTAGAAGTTGACTCCATTGACTTCTTTGATTTGATTCTTCATCTTGTTGCAGTGGACTCCTTTGTCTTCGAGTTCCACGGTAGTTTCTCCTTCGGTGCTTTGATCTAAGAAGGGGGTTCAAATGGGAGGGAATGAGTACGAGCGTACTCAGCAAGTTCATATTAGGAAATATGTGTATCATGCACTAGCTACAGCCACAGACCAGAAAGTCATAGGCAAATGCAAGTTTTCATAAACATTTCTTCAAAAGGTTTATTTTATTCTAAAAACTATGCCCGTCAGTCTTCACAGGTTGACCAGAACTTCATGGAGTTCCTTCCCTGCCGCATTCGTAGTTCCCTTCCCGGAACAGGGAGTGACAGCCACAATTTAATACACTCTGCAGAGGTGCGTTACTTTTCCCATAAGAGAACTTATCCTTGATACCAACCGGGTAATCTTTCCCGTCCACACTTCCTTGGTGTGGAGCTAGGTGTAAGGTCCAAGCCAATCACTGCCTTCTCCGCGACCCCGCAGACCCACCCTTTTGTAAGTCTGTCCTCCCCTTTATCTATGGGTACCGCGACCCAGGCATTTGTTCTCACCTATACCATTAAGGTAGACCGTCCCGAACAATTCATGTGCCCTGTCCTATACACCATAGATAGACCGATCCGGACAACCCTTACAATCCTTCATAGACCATTAATAAGTCTGCCCTCTCCTGTATCTAATGGTAGACCGTGACGGACCACATGTCCCCACCTTTACCAAAGATAGACCGATACAACCAACCCTTATCACTAGTTTGTTGGCATGCGAGAGGGAAAAAATACATCTGACTTCCTGATGGCGTGTATTTCACACGTTCGTTGGGCAACCCCAAGAGGAAGGTATGATGCGCATGATACGTCTCCGACGTATCGATAATTTCTTATGTTCTATGCCATATTATTGATGATACCTACATGTTTTATGCACACTTTATGTCATATTCGTGCATTTTATGGAACTAACCTATTAACAAGATGCCGAAGTGCCAGTTCTCGTTTTCTCGCTGTTTTTGGTTTCAGAAATCCTAGTAACGAAATATTCTCGGAATTGGACGAAACAAAGACCCGGGGGCCTATTTTTCCACGGAGCTTCCGAAGACCGAAGAACATACGAAGTGGGGCCACGAGGTGGCGACACCACAAGGCGGCGCGGCCCGGGGGGCCCGCGCCGCCCTATGGTGTGGCCCCTCGTCCGGCCCCCGACTCTGCCCTTCCGCCTACTTAAAGCCTCCGTCGCGAAACCCCCGAGGCGAAAAACCACGATACGGAAAACCTTACCGAGACGCCGCCGCCGCCCATCCCATCTCGGGGATTCCGGAGATCTCCTCCGGCACCTCGCCGGAGAGGGGATTCATCTCCCGGAGGACTCTACGCCGCCATGGTCGCCTCCGGAGTGATGAGTGAGTAGTTCACCCCTAGACTATGGGTCCATAGCGGTAGCTAGATGGTTGTCTTCTCCTCATTGTGCTTCATTGTTGGATCTTGTGAGCTGCCTAACATGATCAAGATCATCTATCCGTAATACTCTATGTTGTGTTTGTCGGGATCCGATGGATAGAGAATACCATGTCATGTTAATTATCAAGTTATTACATATGTGTTGTTTATGATCTTGCATGCTCTCCGTTACTAGTAGAGGCTCTGGCCAAGTTTTTACTTTTAACTCCAAGAGGGAGTATTTATGCTCGATAGTGGGTTCATGCCCGCATTGACACCGGGACAAGTGACGTGAAAGTTCTAAGGTTGTGTTGTGCTGTTGCCACTAGGGATAAAACATTGGCGCTATGTCCGAGGATGTAGTTGTTGATTACATTACGCACCATACTTAATGCAATTGTCCGTTGCTTTGCAACTTAATACTCGGAGGGGGTTCGGATGATAACCTCGTAGGTGGACTTTTTAGGCATAGATGCAGTTGGATGGCGGTCTATGTACTTTGTCGTAATGCCCAATTAAATCTCACTATACTTATCATGTCATGTATGTGCATTGTTATGCCCTCTCTATTTGTCAATTGCCCGACTGTAATTTGTTCACCCAACATGCTTTTATCTTATGGGAGAGACACCTCTAGTGAACTGTGGACCCCGGTCCATTCTTTTAATACTGAAATACAAATCTGCTGCAATACTTGTTTTACTATTTTCTCTGCAAACAACCATCTTCCACACAATACGGTTAATCCTTTGTTACAGCAAGCCGGTGAGATTGACAACCTCACTGTTTCGTTGGGGCAAAGTACTTTGGTTGTGTTGTGCAGGTTCCACGTTGGCGCCGGAATCTCTGGTGTTGCGCCGCACTACATCCCGCCGCCATCAACCTTCAACGTGCTTCTTGGCTCCTCCTGGTTCGATAAACCTTGGTTTCTTTCCGAGGGAAAACTTGCTGCTGTGCGCATCATACCTTCCTCTTGGGGTTGCCCAACGAACGTGTGAAATACACGCCATCAAGCACATTTTCCGGCGCCGTTGCCGGGAGATCAAGACACGCTGCAAGGGGAGTCTCCACTTCTCAATCTCTTTACTTTGTTTTTGTCTTGCTTTATTTTATTTACTACTTTGTTTGCTGCATTATATCAAAACACAAAAAAATTAGTTGCTAGCTTTACTTTATTTACTTGTCTTGTTTGCTATATCAAAAACACAAAAAAATTAGTTTACTTGCATTTACTTTATCTAGTTTGCTTTATTTACTATTGCTAAAATGGCCAACCCTGAAAATACTAAGTTGTGTGACTTCACTAGCACAAATAATAATGATTTCTTATGCACACCTATTGCTCCACCTGCTACTACAGCAGAATTCTTTGAAATTAAACCCGCTTTACTCGAATCTTGTTATGCGAGAGCAATTTTCACGGTGTTAGTTCCGATGATGCTGCTGCCCATCTCAATAATTTTGTTGAACTATGTGAAATGCAAAAGTATAAAGATGTAGATGGTGACATTATAAAATTAAAATTGTTTCCTTTCTCATTAAGAGGAAGAGCTAAAGATTGGTTGCTATCTCCGCCTAAGAATAGTATTGATTCATGGACTAAATGCAAGGATGCTTTTATTGGTAGATATTATCCCCCTGCTAAAATTATATCTTTGAGGAGTAGCATAATGAATTTTAAACAATTGGATAATGAACATGTTGCTCAAGCTTGGGAAAGAATGAAATCTCTCGGTTAAAAACTGCCCAACCCATGGATCGACTACTTGGATGATCATCCAAACCTTCTATGCAGGACTAAATTTTTCTTCGCGGAATTTATTGGATTCAGCTGCTGGAGGTACCTTTATGTCCATCACTCTTGGTGAAGCAACAAAGCTCCTTGATAATATGATGGTTAATTACTCTGAATGGCACACGGAAAGAGCTCCACAAGGTAAGAAGGTAAATTATGTTGAAGAATCCTCTTCCTTGAATGATAAAGTTGATGCTATTATGTCTATGCTTGCGAATGATAGGACTAATGTTGATCCTAATAATGTTCCATTAGCTTCATTGGTTGCCCAAGAAGAACATGTTGATGTAAACTTCATTAAAAATAATAATTTCAACAACAATGCTTATCGGAACAATTCTAGTAATAACTATAGGCCATATCCTTATAATAATGGTAACGGTTATGCTAATTCTTATGGGAATTCTTACAACAACAATAGGAATACACCCCCTGGACTTGAAGCCATGCTTAAAGAATTTATTAGTACACAAACTGCCTTTAACAAGTCTGTTGAAGAAAAACTCAATAAAATTGATATTCTTGTTTCTAGAGTTGATAGTCTTGCCTCTGATGTTGATCTTTTGAAATCGAAAGTTATGCCTAATAGGGATATTGAAAATAAAATTGTTACTACAGCAAATGCCATCCAAGTTAGAATTAATGAGAATATAAGATTAATGGCTGAACTGCGTGCTAGGTGGGATAGAGAAGAAAATGAAAAACTAGCTAAAAAGGAAAATGTAGCTAAAGTTTGGACTATTACCACCACTAGCAATGCTAATGATTCACATGTTGCTGCACCTCCTACTATCAATGGTAAAATAATTGGTGTTGGCAATGCTTCTACTCCTAGTGCAAAGCGCGCAAAATTACTCGAAACTCGCTAAAACTACGAAACCGCTTGTGATAAAACTGCTGAAATTTTTTCCAACCTTGGGGATGATAATCCCATTGCTTTAGATTGTAATGATTTAGATTTTGATGATTGCCACATCTCTGAAGTTATAAAGTTCTTGCAAAAACTTGCTAAAAGTCCCAATGCTAGCGCTATAAATTTGGCTTTCACAAAACATATTACAAATGCTCTCATAAAAGCTAGAGAAGAAAAACTAAAACTTGAAACTTCTATTCCTAGAAAGCTAGAGGATGGTTGGGAGCCCATCATTAAGATGAGAGTTAAAGATTTTGATTGTAATGCTTTATGTGATCTTGGTGCAAGTTATGCCTAAAAAAGTCTATGATATGCTTGACTTGCCACCATTGAAAAATTGTTATCTGGATGTTAATCTCGCTGATAATGCTAAAAAGAAACCTTTGGGGAAAGTTGATAATGTTCATATTATGGTTAACAATAACCTTGTCCCCGTTGATTTTGTTGTCTTGGATATTGAATGCAATGCATCTTGCCCCATTATATTGGGAAGACCTTTTCTTCGAACCGTTGGTGCTACTATTGATATGAAGGAAGGTAATATTAAATATCAATTTCCTCTCAAGAAAGGTATGGAACACTTCCCTAGAAAGAGAATGAAGTTACCTTATGATTCTATCATTAGAACAAATTATGATGTTGATGCTTCATCTCTCGATGTTACTTGAGTTACACTTTCTGCGCCTAGCTGAAAGGCGTTAAAGAAAAGCGCTTATGGGAGACAACCCATGTTTTTACTCCAGTATTTTTGTTTTATATTTGTGTCTTGGAAGTTGTTTACTACTGTAGCAACCTCTCCTTATCTTAGTTTTATGTTTTGTTGTGCCAAGTAAAGTCTTTGATAGAAAAGTAAGTACTAGATTTGGATTACTGCGCAGTTCCAGATTTCTTTGCTGTCACGAATCTGGGTCTATCTCCCTGTAGGTAGCTCACAAAATTACGCCAATTTACGAGCATGATCCTCAGATATGTACGCAACTTTCATTCAATTTGAGCATTTTCGTTTGAGCAAATCGGGTGGCCTAATAAAATCCATCTTTACGGACTGTTCTGTTTTGACAGATTCTGTCTTTTATTTCGCATTGCCTCTTTTGCTATGTTGGATGAATTTCTTTGATCCATTAATGTCCAGTAGCTTTATGCAATGTCCAGAAGTGTTAAGAATGATTGTGTCACCTCTGAACATGTGAATTTTTATTATGCACTAACCCTCTAATGAGTTGTTTCGAGTTTGGTGTGGAGGAAGTTTTCAAGGATCAAGAGAGGAGTATGATGCAATATGATCAAGGAGAGTGAAAGCTCTAAGCTTGGGGATGCCCCGGTGGTTCACCCCTGCATATTATAAGAAGACTCAAGCGTCTAAGCTTGGGGATGCCCAAGGCATCCCCTTCTTCATCGACAAAATTATCAGGTTCCTCCCACGAAACTATATTTTTATTCCGTCACATCTTATGCACTTTGCTTGGAGCGTCGGTTTGTTTTTGTTTTTGTTTTGTTTGAATAAAATGGATCCTTGCATTCACTTTATGGGAGAGAGACACGCTCCGCTGTAGCATATGGACAAATATGTCCTTAGGCTCTACTCATAGTATTCATGGCGAAGTTTCTTCTTCGTTAAATTGTTATATGGTTGGAATTGGAAAATGGTACATGTAGTAAAATGCTATAATATCTTGGATAATGTGATACTTGGCAATTGTTGTGCTCATGTTTAAGCTCTTGCATCATATACTTTGCACCCATTAATTAAGAAACACTTAGAGCTTGCTAATTTGGTTTGCATATTTGGTTTCTCTAGAGTCTAGATAACATCTAGTATTGAGTTTTGAACAACAAGGAAGACGGTATGGAGTCTTATAATGTTTACCATATGTCTTTTATGTGAGTTTTGCTGTACCGTTCATCCTTGTGTTTGTTTCAAATAACCTTGCTAGCCTAAACCTTGTATCGAGAGGGAATACCTCTCATGCATCCAAAATCCTTGAGCCAACCACTATGCCATTTGTGTCCACCATACCTACCTACTACATGGTATTTATCCGCCATTCCAAAGTAAATTGCTTGAGTGCTACCTTTAAAACTCCATCATTCACCTTTGCAATATATAGCTCATGGGACAAATATCTTAAAAACTATTGTGGTATTGAATATGTACTTATGCACTTTATCTCTTATTAAGTTGCTTGTTGTGCGATAACCATGCTTCTGGGGACGCCATCAACTATTCTTTGTTGAAAATATCATGTGAGTTGCTATGCATGTCCGTCTTGTCTGAAGTAAGAGAGATCTACCACCTTTATGGTTGGAGCATGCATGTTGTTAGAGAAGAACATTGGGCCGCTAACTAAAGCCATGAATCATGGTGGAAGTTTCAGTTTGGACATATATCCTCAATCTCATATGAGAATAATAATTGTTGCCACATGCTTATGCATTAAAGAGGAGTCCATTATCTGTTGTCCATGTTGTCCCGGTATGGATGTCTAAGTTGAGAATAATCAAAAGCGAGAAATCCAAAATGCGAGTTTTCACCTTTGCAATATATAGCTCATGGGACAAATATCTTAAAAACTATTGTGGTATTGAATATGTACTTATGCACTTTATCTCTTATTAAGTTGCTTGTTGTGCGATAACCATGCTTCTAGGGACGCCATCAACTATTCTTTGTTGAATATCATGTGAGTTGCTATGCATGTCCGTCTTGTCTGAAGTAAGAGAGATCTACCACCTTTATGGTTGGAGCATGCATGTTGTTAGAGAAGAACATTGGGCCGCTAACTAAAGCCATGAATCATGGTGGAAGTTTCAGTTTGGACATATATCCTCAATCTCATATGAGAATAATAATTGTTACCACATGCTTATGCATTAAAGAGGAGTCCATTATCATGTTGTCCATGTTGTCCCGGTATGGATGTCTAAGTTGAGAATAATCAAAAGCGAGAAATCCAAAATGCGAGTTTTCTCCTTAGACCTTTGTACAGGCGGCATGGAGGTACCCCATTGTGACACTTGGTTAAAACATGTGCATTGCAAAGATCCGGTAGTCCAAGCTAATTAGGACAAGGTGCGGACACTATTAGTATACTATTAGTATACTAATAGTGCCCGCACCTTGTCCTAATTAGCTTGGACACTATTAGTATACTATTAGTATACTAATAGTGCCCGCACCTTGTCCTAATTAGCTTGGACTACCGGATCTTTGCAATGCACATGTTTTAACCAAGTGTCACAATGGGGTACCTCCATGCCGCTTGTACAAAGGTCTAAGGAGAAAGCTCGCATTTTGGATTTCTCGCTTTTGATTATTCTCAACTTAGACATCCATACCGGGACAACATGGACAACAGATAATGGACTCCTCTTTAATGCATAAGCATGTGACAACAATTATTATTCTCATATGAGATTGAGGATATGTGTCCAAACTGAAACTTCCACCATGATTCATGGCTTTAGTTAGCGGCCCAAAGTTCTTCTCTAACAACATGCATGCTCCAACCATAAAGGTGGTAGATCTCTCTTACTTCAGACAAGACGGACATGCATAGCAACTCACATGATATCCAACAAAGAATAGTTGATGGCGTCCCCGAAGCATGGTTATCGCACAACAAGCAACTTAATAAGAGATAAAGTGCATAAGTACATATTCAATACCACAATAGTTTTTAAGCTATTTGTCCCATGAGCTATATATTGCAAAGGTGAATGATGGAATTTTAAAGGTAGCACTCAAGCAATTTACTTTGGAATGGCGGATAAATACCATGTAGTAGGTAGGTATGGTGGACACAAATGGCATAGTGGTTGGCTCAAGTATTTGGGATGCATGAGAAGTATTCCCTCTCGATACAAGGTTTAGGCTAGAAAGGTTATTTGAAACAAACACAAGGATGAACGGTACAGCAAAACTCACATAAAAGACATATGGTAAACATTATAAGACTCCATACCGTCTTCCTTGTTGTTCAAAACTCAATACTAGATGTTATCTAGACTCTAGAGAAACCAAATATGCAAACCAAATTAACAAGCTCTAAGTGTTTCTTCATTAATGGGTGCAAAGTATATGATGCAAGAGCTTAAACATAAGCACAACAATTGCCAAGTATCACATTATCCAAGACATTATAGCATTTTACTACATGTATCATTTTCCAATTCCAACCATATAACAATTTAACGAAGAAGAAACTTCGCCATGAATACTATGAGTAGAGCCTAAGGACATATTTGTCCATATGCTACGAGGAGCGTGTCTCTCTCCCATAAAGTGAATGCAAGGATCCATTTTATTCAAACAAAACAAAAACAAAAACAAACCGCTCCAAGCAAAGTGCATAAGATGCGGAATAAAAATATAGTTTCGGGAGGAACCGATAATGTTGTCGATGAAGAAGGGATGCCTTGGGCATCCCAAGCAACGCTGAGTCTTCTTAGAATATGCAGGGTGAACCACGGGCATCCCCAAGCTTAGAGCTTCCTCTCCTTGATCATGTTGCATCATACTCCTCTCTTGATCCTTGAAAACTTCCTCACACCAAACTCGAAACAACTCATTAGAGGGTTAGTGCATAATAAAAATTCACATGTTCAGAGGTGACACAATCATTCTTAACACTTCTGGACATTGCATAAAGCTACTGGACATTAATGGATCAAAGAAATTCATCCAACATAGCAAAAGAGGCAATGCGAAATAAAAGACAGAATCTGTCAAAACAGAACAGTCCGTAAAGATGGATTTTATTAGGCCACCAGACTTGCTCAAACGAAAATGCTCAAATTGAATGAAAGTTGCGTACATATCTGAGGATCATGCTCGTAAATTGGCGTAATTTTCTGAGCTACCTACAGGGAGATAGACCCAGATTCGTGACAGACAAAGAAATGCTGGAACTGCGCAGTAATCCAAATCTAGTACTTACTTTTCTATCAAAGACTTTACTTGGCACAACAAAACATAAAACTAAGATAAGGAGAGGTTGCTACAGTAGTAAACAACTTCCAAGACACAAATATAAAACAAAAATACTGGAGTAAAAACATGGGTTGTCTCCCATAAGCGCTTTTCTTTAACGCCTTTCAGCTAGGCGCAGAAAGTGTAACTCAAGTAACATCGAAGGGTGGTGCACCTACAGCGGGGTTTGGAGTTTTCTCAACCATGCATAGTATATTGGATACATAAGTTTCAGCGTCTCCTTTCTCATTAGTCTTGGGCTTGCTACTCTCATCGAACAAATTTTCAGGAACAAGCCAAGCATAGTTATGTTCTAGTGCATCATTCATAGCTAGGAGTTTACATGGTATTGGTGCTTTGATCTCCCCACCATCATTAGTATTTTTAGTGTACCTTATTCTATCCATGTCCATTTTTTCAAGGAGACTAACAAAATTAGTATGAGAACCAAGCATATTAAATTTAGCAAAGACCTTTCTAGCCTCTCTTGCTAGACCACCAAATTCTCTAAGAAGGGTTTCTAATACAAAATCTTTCTTTTCCCCCTCTTCCAAATCTCCAAGTGTAAGAAACATGTGTTGGATTATAGGATTGAGATTAACAAATTTAGTTTCCAACATGCGAACTAAGGCAGCGGCAGCAATTTCATAAGTGGGAGCAAGTTCTACCAAGTGTCTATCTTCAAAATCTTCGGTGGTACTGACATGAGTGAAAAATTCTTCTATATTGTTTCTCCCAATTATAGACCCGCGTCCTACCGGTATGTTCTTTGTGGTAAAATTAAAAGGAAACATGATGAATCAAGTGCAGTAAATGCAAGTAACTAATTTTTTGTGTTTTTAATATAGCAATCAAGACAGTAAATAAAGTAAAGCTAGCAACTAATTTTTTTGTGTTTTGATATAATGCAGCAAACAAAGTAGTAAATAAAATAAAGCAAGACAAAAACAAAGTAAAGAGATTGAGAAGTGGAGACTCCCCTTGCAGCGTGTCTTGATCTCCCCGGCAACGGCGCCGGAAAAAGAGCTTGATGGCGTGTATTTCACACGTTCGTTGGGCAACCCCAAGAGGAAGGTATGATGCGCACAGCAGCAAGTTTTCCCTCGGAAAGAAACCAAGGTTTATCGAACCGGGAGGAGCCAAGAAGCACGTTGAAGGTTGATGGCGGCGGGATGTAGTGCGGCGCAACACCAGAGATTCCGGCGCCAACGTGGAACCTGCACAACACAACCAAAGTACTTTGCCCCAACGAAACAGTGAGGTTGTCAATCTCACCGGCTTGCTGTAACAAAGGATTAACCGTATTGTGTGGAAGATGATTGTTTGCAGAGAAAATAGTAAAAACAAGTATTGCGAGCAGATTTGTATTTCGAGTATTAAAGAATGGACCGGGGTCCACAGTTCACTAGAGGTGTCTCTCCCATAAGATAAAAGCATGTTGGGTGAACAAATTACGGTCGGGCAATTGACAAATAGAGAGGGCATAACAATGCACATACATGACATGATAAGTATAGTGAGATTTAATTGGGCATTACGACAAAGTACATAGACCGCCATCCAACTGCATCTATGCCTAAAAAGTCCACCTTCAGGTTATCGTCCGAACCCCCTCCAGTATTAAGTTGCTAACAACAGACAATTGCATTAAGTATGGTGCGTAATGTAATCAACAACTACATCCTCGGACATAGCGCCAATGTTTTATCCCTAGTGGCAACAGCACATCCATAACCTTAGGGGTTGTCTGTCACTCCCCCAGATTCACGGAGACATGAACCCACTATCGAGCATAAATACTCCCTCTTGGAGTTACTAGCATCAACTTGGCCAGAGCCTCTACTAATAACGGAGAGCATGCAAGATCATAAACAACACATATGTAATAACTTGATAATTAACATGACATGGTATTCTCTATCCATCGGATCCCGACAAACACAACATATAGAATTACGAGATAGATGATCTTGATCATGTTAGGCAGCTCACAAGATCCAACAATGAAGCACAATGAGGAGAAGACAACCATCTAGCTACTGCTATGGACCCATAGTCCAGGGGTGAACTACTCACTCATCACTCCGGAGGCGACCATGGCGGTGTAGAGTCCTCCGGGAGATGAATCCCCTCTCCGGCAGGGTGCCGGAGGAGATCTCCAGAATCCCCCGAGATGGGATCGGCGGCGGCGGCGTCTCTGGAAGGTTTTCCGTATCGTGGTTTTTTCGCCTCAGGGGTTTCGCGACGGAGGCTTTAAGTAGGCGGAAGGGCAGAGTCGGGGGCCTGACGAGGGGGCCACACCATAGGGCGGCGCGGCCCCCCCTAGGCCGCGCCGCCACGTGGTGTCGCCACCTCGTGGCCCCACTTCGTGTGTTCTTCGGTCTTCCGGAAGCTCCGTGGAAAAATAGGCCCCCGGGTCTTCGTTTCGTCCAATTCCGAGAATATTTCGTTACTAGGATTTCGAAACCAAAAACAGCAGAAAACGGGAACTGGCACTTCGGCATCTTGTTAATAGGTTAGTTCCAGAAAAATGCACGAATATGACATAAAGTGTGCATAAAACATGTAGGTATCATCAATAATATGGCATAGAACATAAGAAATTATCGATACGTCGGAGACGTATCACTTCCCCAGAGCCATCATAGATCGTATGGTTAACGCGATATGTACGGCGCTAGAATCACTGGACGGCATTGGTATTTAATCCTAGATGAATAGTACCCTTGCAATGGAACCTCCACCAATCAATACATACCATGGTTCCATTGCCCACCACATAGTCATATTCATAATTGTAAAATAATATTTTGCTTTTCAATGCAGGAGTGATAAGTATAGTACTTTGCATATAGTTTGATAAAAATAATCAAATGACATGAGCAAGCGATGAACTTGCCTTTCTTGACTGCAAGATTATGCAGGCAAAAGCTTCGATACGTGAGAACTCCAAATGTTGTAATACCATCATCGTCCGGTAAGGACAATGTTTAAAGAACTGGCAAAGATGCTATAATGCATAGTATGAGATGCAATCATCCCGAGCGTAACCTAACCCTGATGATTTAGGATTGGTTGAGTTGTAAAGATTTCTTTAGGGTGTGTTGCACTTTTAGAATTGTTCTCAAACAAGGTTCTTATTAGGATTTGGTTATATTAGCATCATAAACAAATGATATATAAGACATCATAACAAGCACATAGATAAAGGACTTGTAGTTGAACAATATGTAAAGAGCAGTTGTCAATTTTAAGTGCTACAGGACATTGTTGCTGATTACTTATATTATACTTCAAAAGAATAACTTTTGAAGAACATATTGATTAAGAGATAGTAAGTATTTCAAATAAGAGCTATGGCTTCAATGAGTTGCTTGATACCTACTTCAAAAGAATAACTTTTGAAGAACATGTTTAATTAATAATAAGAGCTATTATAAATAGGAGCTATGGCTTCTAGGGTTTACTCTTGGATTCATTTAGTTTTCTAATAGATACTAGTTGGTTCTTAAATAGAATGGGTTTATATGCAGCAAGTATTGATAGGGTCATTACTATGGTTTCTCATAAGCATTATATCAAAAGATGGTTCAAGGTGATGCTATGAGTTACGGTTTACTATAGCTTCCTATTTGTTTCACTAAGTACTAAATAATGGTTTCTATACTAGGTGGTTCATTATTTCTTAAATAGGGTTTAGTTGAATAGGAGCATGTGATGTGCATTACTACACAAGATTGGTATTAGGGTTCATCATTATGGTTCTACTAGGGTTTGATGGTTGAGGTTGATTTCAATGGTGTGGTATGGTGATCAATGGTTCTAACATATTAACAAGCAAGGGTTTAGACCTAGGTGGCACTAATTGGATCATATAGGTGTTAACAAAAAATAAAGACATGAAATGATAACCCCATGTGAAATGATTTTGTTTTAATTTACTAGATCATTATTATGCATGCATTTGTTTCTAACTAGGGTTCTATAGGTATAGATGAACCTTATATAATCATATGGGATAAACCCTTAGGGTTTTAGGATTGCAACTAATTTAAGATGAGCACATAAAATATTGGGATAAAGGTCTTACTTATATTAAAATTAGGGTTTCTAAATTATGGTACAAATCTTAAAATGTTAATTGGCAATAAAGGTGTGGTAACTAATTACCTTGCAACAAAATTAATAATGGTTTGACATTTTATTAATTTTCACATGAATTAATAATTAGGATAACTCCTATTTAGATTTAATTTAGAAATCAAGGTTTAATAATTGTTATTAAGTTTTAAAATACTTAACTTGTTAACTAAAGATGTTAAAGTAAACAAGTTTTGAATTACCAAAATAATATTAGTTTTTAGCATTTTCTTGTTTGATTATTATTTAAGAAAATGAGAAATAGTAATTTGTAGATTAGGGTTTATGAATTATCACTAATATTTAAGTTAATGACATTATGGTATTAACATTATACTTAGTTACTGAATAGTTAAAATTTAATTTTTGAAACTTAATTTTTTTATTGAATTTAAATTGTATTTAAAACAAATGAAAAGACATAATTAATAAAGATAAAAATAAGTGAATTTTTATTTTGACACACATTTTTATTTTATATTTTATTTGAATAGAGTTTGTTTTTTTGAGCATTTTGATATATTATTCATATTTTTCTGAGTTGAAATGAATTTTATATAATTTTTCAAAGTTTCAGTGATTTTCTAGAGTTTATACATAACAGGAAATACTAAACACACAGGTTCGTTTCTACCCACAGAGACAGACATGTGGGGTCGTTGACTGGGTCAGCTGCCACAGGGCAACGACCAAGTCAAAGTGCTCCCGGGTCCCACGGCCACGTCACTCACTCGCCGGCGGCTTGATGGCGGCGGGCAGTAGAGGACGGCGCCGCCGAGTTACGACCCCCGGGGACACGCGAGTAGGCTTAATCGAACGAGAACAATAAGGTAAACCTAATGGCGATAACGCTTTTCCAAACGGAGCAGCGGAGCATCGCCGGCGACATGCTTCTGCGGCGGTGTGCTCCGGTGAGATCTCGAAACCGAGATACAAAAGGATCTAGGATGCTCAAGTGGACTCTAAAGATGTGTTGGCTCACCCTGAGGATGATGGTGTGCTCGACGGAGGCGTTGATGGTCGGAGACGACGACAAGGCCATGGATTCCGACGAACCCGCACTACAAGAAAAGTTCGATAGACAACGTCTCAAAATCGTCCGCTAAGGGGTATTTTTCGTCGCCTATGGGCCTAACCCGACGATATGGGTTCTGTTGTGGAAACTGCGTCAGGCAAAGTCCTACGACGATTTTTTCGGTCCGTCGCGCTTGGGCGCCCTTCCGCCACGGAAAATCGGACCGTTGCCCAAGTGTTTCCGGGATCCCGTTGACTGCTGACGTCATGCAAGCTGACACGTGGCAGACGCCGTTAAGCGCGGTTAACGGCGTTAACCGGCTGAAACCCCATGGTAGATGGTAGGCCCACACGAGGCTCGCCACGTCTTAAGCGGGCCGGCCCATTAAGTTTACGGGCCGGGCCAGCTGACTTAGTTTGACCGGTCAACTATATAGTTGGGCTGGTCCATTAGTTACGTGGGCCGGGCCTAACCTCTAAAGTTGATCGGTCAAAACTTTAATGGGCCGGCCCACTAAGTATGTGGGCCGGGCCGAATGCACTCGTTTGACCGATCAACAGCAAAAGGGCC
>NC_061510.1:29328821-29341129 GCF_022539505.1 Lolium rigidum | reverse complement strand
GAGAATCACTACAACAGTACAGAGCTTTGGTAACATAATCATGTAACACATGGTAAAATATGTTACAGGCAAAATTACAGTAACACAACATTTGTGTCCCAACGACCAATGGTAACACAAACTATTTATGTCCCAAAAGTGTGTTACACGGATATCGACAAAGTAACATATAAATATGTGTTAGAAGTAATGTGTTACAACTATATTGGCATAGTAGCACATACTTTTGTCTCGGTGGGGATGGGTTATAAGCTTACATGTGAGTAACATATAATGTTTTATAGACGGAGGGAGTAATTAACCTCTATACTCATGAAGAAACAGAAGACCGACATCGAAACTATTGAAATATGAAAAGTTCTCCAATTTTTTGAAATTTGAAAAAATTATGTGTTTGTGGAAACAAGTTAAGTAGAAATATTAAATTTTTTTCTAAAATTATATTCGAAAATAATTTTGTACTTACACGCATGAGTGTGGGTGTCTCCGTCGTCGTTCATTTTGCTTTGACATTCGAATAAAAGGAGAAGAGAGAGAGAGAGCTACATTTCCATTTACGATAGCGAGCCAGATTCACGAGGAATAAAACGACGGTGTCGGAAACACCCACATTCATGCGCGTGTGTACAAAATCCAATCTCAAATTATACTATATAACTACACATATACATTTGTATAGGTACACTCTCATAGGCCTTCCGGGGCGGCTTCACGTGGCCGGCAGCGCAACTACTTTTGGCTGGATCAGGCCAGTAGTACATAAGTAATATGTGTTACCAAAGATAAAAACCAATTGATGCTTTCGGTGGTTATTTTTAGTCCAATCTAGATCGCACAATACAGTGTTAGGGCGAGACTAGGTGTGAAAATATACCCCTATAGTTAGTAGTCGTTTCTACAATAACACGAATACTAACTCAAATATAATTTAAAAATTATATAAAATAATTATACTTTACAATTTATGTACAAGCTAGGTCATACTTTCCCGTTTCAAATTAATTAGGTGTAAACACATGAGAATTTTCTATGGGTTTTCAAGATTCATTTAAGTGCTGTGTTTATTTTACTATAAGTATACGTAAAACTGGGATTTCTAAAAGAGAAAATATGTCACGTGGGGCCAACATAAAGTACGTCCCAAACTCCGAGTGTCAAAACATCAGCGATGATGGAGTGCGCGGGGAAGTTAAAATTTCCAGTCATGGACGCGGGATGTGAATATTTTAGATCGGTCTGGCGCTTAATTTAAGGAAAACCCCGCATATATGCCTCCAAAGGCCTAAGGGCATGTACAATGGTGATGACTCAGCTATCTGTAAGAGGTAGTTATAGGTGATTTTGGTGATGTGGAGGAAAGAGAATGAGGAGAGAGAAGGAGGCTGTCTGTAAAGTTACAGACAGTCTGTAGGCTTCTTACAGACAGCTTACAGACACCATTTTTACTGTTGTATGAAGGGTGTCTATAATTTATACTCACATATAGCTATGACTAAAAATAGATAACTTACAGACAGACTATTGTATGCACTGTCTGTATCATTGTCTATAGATGATATGGAGTAGTATTACAGACAGCATCCATCTAAACCAATGTACATGCCCTAACAGGCTAACGCTCTCATCTCCCAGCCCGTGCGCCGCCCCACGTCTCCACTCGTCACCGAGCCGCCTCCACCGCTGCACGATCGATGCAGTCTCTGGATCCGTCAAAGTCGATGGGCCCCTTCTCTCCTAGCAGCGCAGCGCCGCCAAGCTCTTCGTTCTCATCGTCGACATACGTGGCCTAGATCTCCAGATGCGGCGCACTGGTCTCGGCGATCTCGGCGAGAAAGGCGGCAATGGTTGCGTGGCGGCGATCGCCTTCATCCATGCCAAGTTTTCACGGGGATTCAGATCTCCGTCAAATCTTTCAGTAATGAAATACGGTGAGTCATATTCGGGTTTTTTTTTTGCCTTGTATTCCATCTGCCATTGCAAATCTGCAGACTATTAATATCTGTTTTCCTCCAAAGTTATGCTGATGGCCTAATGGGATGCCAGATCCTCTAGGTATAGGACGCTAGATGTTTTTCATCCTGGTGTGGCATAATCTCCATGCTAACCTTAAGGATATGGATGTCAAGATGGGTCGCTAGGTCAGCATCTCTGTGCACCGCCTGTTGCTTTTACAATTTTTGTAGAAGATAACTTTTTTTTTTGCGAAAGATAGAAGATATTAATTTCATTGATCAAGACATTGAGTAAGTAATGTCTTTGGCACCCAAGATGTTAGTTACAGGTAGGAAATCTAAAAACCAGGTTTCAGCAACTCCACGTGCACACAGCATCCCACCAAGTTTGCAGTTCATATATTCTGAATGCATCTACTACCATTTGCGTCTTCTGATTCCTGAACAAACGACCCATTGACTATAGGAGTTACGGACTGTAGTCAGTCTACTCAGGCAAGCCAGCGCGTAGGCTCGCTCACATCTGCACATCTCTAAATAAATTTACTAGCAGCGGTGATTACCACTGTAGATTGTAGAATGGTCTCTTAATGTACGATGAACAGTTTGTATTTTTCAGAAATAAAACAATACATGAAGTTGTTCGTACTTACTGAAGGAAAGCTAATTTATGTAAATATTTACCAGGATATGCATGTTTAGTATTCTATCGGGTACTTAAGTTGGTTGTTTCATTTCTATGTTGTTGCATCACCAGTTGGAACAATCCTAACCGAACTTAGAATTTCTTCATGAATGTTAGGGAAAACAAGTTCAAGCATCTACCTTCTCTGATTCATAGGAAAACTAATGAAAAGGTATATACATCTAATCCTTCTATAGATGTTGGTTGTTCCCATAGCTATTGTTGGACATGTTCTTCTGCATTACCATGGACACTTTTTCTATTTGGTAGCTAACACAAATTAACTCTTCCAAAAATTTATGTAGTGGTATTCTCCGCAATCAGCTTCAGTTTGTACATTGACGTTGAATAGCATCGTGTTTTCCCCTTTAATCTCTTCTGTCGTGCCAATAGAAAATTAAGTTTACTAACATAAGCATGTTGGGAGCCTTCAAAATGAAATGCTCATATTTAAAGGTGTTACTTATTTGCATCTTAATCAATAACATAAACTTTGCAATTTTTAGTTATGAAACTTGTATATGTATTTTTCTCCATTTCTGTGCACGTGAACTTGTTATTGCCGCGAGTATTCCAACAAAATCATGGTTCGTTGTTCTAGTTCATGATAATTTTGTCTTTCCAATATGTTTTCACATTTTCATTTGTGTATTTGGGTTGCTCTAATAGGAAATATTATAACGACGTGACGGATCGATGGTTTGAGGAATTTTCAAGTGGTGCAGTAATCATATAGCACAAGCAACCAAGTGAATTATTTGGACTCGAAAATTCTTGATGGCAGAGGAAGCTAATTAATATTCTTTTTTTTGGAAGATATCGATATATGGCAGAGTAATCATATAGTACAAGACTGTGTTACCAAAGCTCTGTACCAAACTACCAATTACTCTGTACATCAATACTTCAATACTGTGGATTGGACGGAACTGTGGAGGAAGAATTTCCTGCAGCAGCCGAGCGGGTAGTGAAGAGCCTCGCGCCGGAGTGAAGATGGACCAACCGATGGAAGAGCAGCTCCAGGCGGTCTGCTGAATGAGAAATTGCGACCCCGCGACGCCTCGAGCACCTCCTGTCGCCGGCGGCCGCGCTCAGATTCCTCCTCCTAGGTCGCGCCTCCCTGCTCAGCGTCCTCCTCCTAGGCCGCGCTTCCCTGCTTGTCCGCCTACGCGCAGAGGAGGCGGTCGACCTGGCCCTCGGCCTCGAGGCTGACCATGGGGCCACGCATGCTATCGCGGCGGAGGCGCGCCCCTGCTGCAGGAGCTCCTACACCATGCTCTCTGGCGTTCCCGACGAGCTTGCAAGTGGGGACGGACTACTGGGACGGCGGCGGCGGATACTGGCGACGATGCCGGCCGGAACGACGACGGCGGCCGGGCAGGAAACCCTAACCCTATCCTTTCATTGAACGGGACGGGAAGAAGGGGAAAATGGGCACTGGGCTCTCGGGCGGGGAACGATTGGAAGGGGCGGGCCAGAGTTGTACGTGAGGGCAGTTTTTTCGTTGTTAGCAGCAAGTGTTAGGGGCATTTTGGTCCACCGCCGCTCGGGAGCAGAAGAAGCTCGGGAAGCAGGTCTCGCCCAACTTCCGGATTGCTAGTTCATTTAGGCACAGCGCTTCTTCAAAGCGCTTTTCTAATTGTTGGTGTTTGTTTGGGCTGCTACTTTTGGACCTCAAAAGCTCTAAAAGCAGAAGCAGAAGCCCAAACAAACAGGGCCTTAGCTTTCATATACCCTCAAAATTTAAAATAGTGTAATCCCCGAAAGGGTATCATGGTATCATTTAATCTCATCTATCTCACCCCTAATACCAAACATGTATCATTTAATCTCAGCCGTTCTTTTGTTTTACTCAAGAAAACATTTTTGTTTTGGGAGTTTATAGAAGCACAAGCCATCGTCTACATTGGCACTGTGTTATGAAAAATATCATCTTCATCGTACATGGTTATGTGAAGATATTGATATATAATTCTGTGCTAGGAAAACAAATAGCAATTACTATGTTACAAGAACCATCTTCAAGCTCGAAGATACGAAGTTCATTGGTCCACCAACCAAGGCTGATAAAATATTATATATTAATTTAGTACTAATATTTCGTATTTACTCATATTAAGGTCTAACTTTTTTCCTCATGACAACCCAGTTTTGATATAAAATCTAACGGTGGCCATGTGTGGGTCACATAAAAAGTATTGAGGTAGTAAATTTATACATAGATATTGGATAATGTATTTTAAATTTCAAAAAATATGGTAGAAATATATAAATTAGATAGTCTTGCCGTGCAATATGCATGCCGCAAAAGGTAAGATAGATCCTTAAAAATTCTCGACTCTAATCACAAAAATATACATAATCCTAATGGGGTGTCCATGAAAAAGTTTTGTCACTTTCGTATTAGGGTATACTTCTATTTCATACTGACTAATAAACTTAATTGTAATGAACTCACATATTACTCCTTCCATTATTTCTTTTAGGGTGTATTAGTTTTTCAAAAGCCAAACTTTAGGCTTTGTGACTAATTTTAGCAAAAAATAATAATTATCAATATCAAATAAAATATGGAAATATATTTTAAAATTATATATATCGTGACGTGCAAAGCACGTGCTACTTACTAGTAGATTACTAGAAAATGAATGAAGCAATTGAACATGGAGCGTATTATATAAACAGACAGATCATTTGAATATGGATATACCACATCATGTCAATGGGACTCAGAAAAACAAAGCTAGACATTTAAACAAGTAATATAACTATTTTTTCACAATGTTTCAAGTAGAATAGGAAGCTAGGTTAGGAATAAAGCAATCATGTTTCAAGTAGAATAGGAAGCTAGGTTAGGAATAAAGCAATCATGTTTCAAGTAGAATAGGAAGCTAGGTTAGGAATAAAGCAATAAAAAAACACGAAGTGCATCATTTCAGCTAGGATCATTTCTATCAAACTTCATGCACTAGCCATGGAACAACAGGCAAACTCAATGAAGCAACAGGCAAAAAATTAACATAATAGAATTTTAGGACTTGTTTAACATAGCCAAATCATGTAACTTATACCCAGGCATGCCGGATGCCAGATGGGTCAAAGGCAGTGTGCAATGTTCCATATGGTCATTGTTTATATTTTATTAGATTCCATTAGGCAACTTAGGTAGTGCAACATACAGAAAATGATGCAATTGAACTACGCACAGGAGGTAAATTAACATTCCAAAAAAAAAACAGGGAACTTACGTGAGCTTTTTTTTGAGTCACACGGACCTCATCAGGTACTTGGGCAGAAGAACCTGGTGCCACACTGTTTCTCCTCTGCATGAAGGAGAGGCCAATTGTAAACAGAAACAGGATCCAAGATATAGAAGTTTGCATTAAGCAATATACAAAAAACAGCAGGTACTTACATGATTATAAGCGAGCTTTACTCTACGTTTCTGAGTGTAAGATGTGCCTGCTGCACGTGTAATAACAACAAACAGTTGTTATCACCAGAATTTGACCGGATCAGACGTGGGCCGCGATTGAAGATGGATTTGAAGAATATACATGAAAGAAGTACATGAATCGGCCTTCTATACCAAGTTGGGCTAAATTGCTCGTGTATCTGTAACATATTAGATCGCATCTTAGTTTAGAAGTTAGAGTTTTACCCGTGCACGGTTTGGTGCACGCCTAAATTAGAAAGTCCCCAGGACTATAAATATGTATCTAGGGTTTATGGAAGAAACAACAACCAACGTTCAACACAAACCAATCTCGGCGCATCGCCAACTCCTTCGTCTCGAGGGTTTCTTCCGGTAAGCACCATGCTGCCTAGATCGCATCTTGCGATCTAGGCATCACAAGCTTATTACGTTGTTCATGCGTTGCTCGTACTGAAGCCTTTTTGATGGCGAGCAACGTAGTTATCTTAGATGTATTAGGGTTAGCATTGTTCTTCGTATCATATGCTGTCGTAGTGCAACCCTTATGCATCTAGCCGCCCTTACACCTATCTTAGGTGTAGGGGCGGCACCCCGCTTGATCATTGTTTAGTAGATCCGATCCGTTACGGTTGCTCCTTGTTCTTCAAGGATTAGTTTAATATCCGCAATAGTTAGGCCTTACAAAGGGTTGGAGGATCCAGCGGCGTGTAGGGTGTAGTTTGCTAGCCCTAGACAGGATGTTCCGGGGATCAACCTCGTGTTGGTTTTTAGGCCCTGTCTAGGATCGGCTTACGATCACCGTACGCGAGCGCGAGGCCCAATCGTGAGTAGGATGATCCGATTATGCGGTGAAAACCCTAAATCGTCGTAGATCGCTTTAGCTTTATCTTGATCAAGCATGACCACCATATATTCGTACACCTCGTACGAATCATGGGTGGATCGGCTCTTTGAGCCGATTCACAGGACAACCTGAGAGCCAATCGAGGCTCGTATTTAACGTTACGTGTATGCCATGCAGGAAACTAAGCGAGGCATCATCCAACACCTTCCTGACCAGGTATAGGTCAGGTGGCACGCCCTTGCGACAGCATCGGACGTGTGACCAGAAGGCTTTGCGGGCCGTCGCTCGGAGGGACCAGGGCCAGCCGCAGCCCTGGGAGATTCCCGGCTCTACGGTGTTGCCAGTCGCTGCCCGCCGGTGGGTTTCTGACCGCAACAACAGTTACGAGTCAAGGATTTGCTATAATTAAATTGACACCAAACAGTAGTAGAAACATTATGACGTGCATAAACATGTAATACAGGATCGCAGAAAGATATCAAACATGATGTAACTAGAGAAGTAGCCTACGGCCAAATAGTGAGAAATTGTAATCGTGTCAATGGTGGACTTGTATAGCCTACCCCAACTTGTTTGGGAATAAAGCTTTGTTGTTGGTGGTGTTGTTGTTGTTGTCAATCGTGGACATGTAGAGCATTCAACGGCTCATGATTGGTGGCTCATATTTTGTAGAGTTTCAGCGAATGGGTGGGTTAGGTCACTCAGACCACGACACTCTGTATTTATATCATCCGAGTTAGGGTTACAATACCACTCGGACATGGGCCTCTATGGGCCTCACACCGGATACAATATTACTACAGCGCTACTACTAAACTCACTCATGGTCCAACACACCCCCTCAAGATGATCATGGGTAAACAACCATGGCCATCTTGCAACAACATGACACATATGACAACTACGAGTAATGAACTTTCAGCATAACTCCTAGGATACATGACAAGCATTGCACTTTCCATCATCTTGTCATCTCGATTCATCTCTTCATCAGCAGCGAAGACATCCAGCTTCAACCATCTGGGATACGCACAACTCCTAACCATACACATCCTCAACAACCCCGGCTGCCTCACCACACAAGTTCCGCAGAACCATCCACACCCGCCTCAATGCCCTCAGCCTCTCTTCTCCACTCTGCCCGGCCACTGACCTCTTCCGTCTCTCCCACAAACCCCCAGCCAACTCCTGCCTCAACCATCCACTCCTCAAGCACCCATGCCTATCCCCCGGTCGGGCCTCAACCGAGTCTCACCTCGAGCACGCATGCCTTTCCCCGGACATATCCACAACCATCACCATCACCACTAAACCGCAGCCTCATCAACTCCATCACGACTCAATCGCAGCCTCATCAACTCCATCACAACATATCCTCACAGCCTCACATCTCCATTTTCTCCTCACTTCCACTCGGATGGCGCCTCGTCTGCGCGCCCTGGCCAACCTGGCAGACCGCACCTGGCCATATCGACCGGCTCGCGCTGGTCAACGTCCAGCACCAACCTCCGGCTCCGCCCTGCGCTCAAAGGCTCGGCCCACTCCGCACGCCTCCAACATCTCCCCCTCGCACGGATCCAGATCTCTCTGCCACGGATTCACTTCCTCTTCTCTCCTTTCTAAACCAAAACGATCTTGACCCTCTTCTTTGTCCCCGCGCGAGCAGCCGCCGATCTCACACAACTCGCATCGCCGTGTGTGATAGCCGCAACCCACGCAGGGCACCTGATGCGGCCTCCCGCCGCCTGGATTTCTACATCTCAACGGTGGTTTTTGTGGTCAAAGGAAGAACTTGTATGGTACTTGTTTGGGGCGGCTAGCACTAGCGGGAAGGAAACCTAGGCTCTGATACCATGTAGAGTTTCAGCAAATGGGTGGGTTAGGTCACGGAAAAAAATACTTATGCGTCGTGTTTAAATCTAAAGGATGAGGTGGTTACAAACGAAAGCACTTGTAAGTTAAAAATATACTAGCACGAATTCAGAAATACAGTCAGCTGCAATACTCCTAACAGAACAAAACGCGCAGGGATGTCTGGTTACCTATTTCTGGGCGGCGTTTAGACGTGTTCCGCGTTCTTACGGGTGACGTGGAGGTCGACGAGGGGACTGCTGTTGCGGTGGGTGCCGGGGAAGCAGATCTTGGGGGGTCGGAGAAGGACATGCTGGGCGGTCGATGAAGTGTTCAGCGCGCCGGCCGAAGTAGAAGGTCGGTGAAGCAAGATGATGTGCAGTGCACGGGGACGTCGGTGTCGGCGAAGCTGGTCAGGTGCAGTGGTCGATAGAGTCGGCGAACGAGATACGGTGCGGTGGACGCCGGAGTAGGTGCAGATCAAGCGGATAGTGCAGCCTCGAGGTTTGAAGCCGTGGCAGCTTGAACGGCAAAGTGCGCCGGTGATTTTCCGGTGCGGCGGCCGTGAAGGTGGGAGGTAGGTAAGAGGAGCGGTTTCTCTGAGGGCTTGCGGGCGAAACTAGGGCGAAGCTGGGCGATAGAGGAGAAAAAGGGAATTTCGCAGTCCTTCTTTTGAGGGAAAAAAATATTCGCAGATCTGAAACTTTGCGGCGCGAGATATTTGGGCGTTGGCGGGGAATTTTACCGCTCGATGAGATTAAATTTTGCCTGCAGTAGGTAATAATAATAATAAATAGTAGGCCCTACTAGTAGTACTGTAAGTCTGTTCCAGGAATCCAAGGGGGTCGAGGTAGAGGAATCCATTATGTGAATCCACATTTCAAAGTGTCCAAAAATTCTAAACTGAAATTTTACATGTATATCTAGACATTTTATGTTGGTACATAAGTTTTTTTTAAAAAAATATGTGGCTCCTGTAAAAAGACAAATTTTGATGCTGTAACACGACTACGTACATTTTTTGCCTTTTTTGTACACACCACACAAAATGTTGTTTTTCCACGAAAACTTATGAACGAACATAGGATGTCACAATGTATACCAAAAAATTTATGTCAGATTGTTTTAACATTTATATAATTGTTTTTTTATTATTTTCAATAATCGGTGAATATGCACGTGTGTGCCAAAACGCCACCTCCAGGGGCTAGGAGTTTCTAAACTTCTTATGACACATCAAATAAAATGTTGTTCAATCAATAATAATAATGTGCTTATGATTGTTACTCCCTTCCACCATTAATAAAGTCCACATCGGTCTCGTGTCAAACTTTGACTCGAGATTTAGGTACCCATGATACGTCCAAAACGTATCTACTTTCCCGAACACTTTTGCTATTGTTTTGCCTCTAATTTGTGTATTTTGGATGCAACTAACACGGACTAACGCTGTTTTCAGCAGAACTGTTCTGGTGTCTCGTTTTTGTGCGAAATCCAACTTTCGGGAAAAACCTCGGGATTTTGACAGAAGGCCCTATTTTCCCGGAACATCGACGGAGCCGGAAGGACAAATCAAGTGGAGGCCCGAGGGCCCCACACCATAAGGCGGCGCGGCCTAGGGGGCCCGCGCGGCCCTATGGTGTGGCCCCCTCGGCCGGCCTCCGACGCCCTCCTTCGGACTACTTATTGGCCTCGACCTAAAAACGCACGGAGAGAAGTCGAAGTCGCCAGAAACCCTCCGAACGCCGCCACATCGCGAAACTCCGTCTCAGGAGCCGAAGTCTCCGTTCTGGCACCTCGCCGGGACGGGGAATTGGAGGAGATCATCGCCATCATCACCACCGACGCCTCTCCATCGACCAGCCATGTTTCCCCCATCCATGTGTGAGTAATTCCCCCGCTGTAGGCTAAAGGGGATGGTAGGGATTGGATGAGATTGGTCATGTAATAGTCATAAGATTGTTAGGGCATGGTGCCTAGTATCCGTAGATGTTACTTTTATGATATTGTTGCAACTTGTTATGCTTAATGCTTGTCACTAGGGCCCGAGTGCCATGATCTCAGATCTGAACATGTTATTGATTCATGAAGATATTCGTTATTTATGATCTTACCTGCAAGTTGTATACACATGTCGCTGTCCGGAACCAATGGCCCCGAAGTGACAAAAATCGGGACAACCGGAGGGGATGGTAGTGATGTGAGGATCACATGTGTTCACGGAGTGTTAATGCTTTGCTCCGGTACTCTATTAAAAGGAGTACCTTAATATCCAGTTAGTTTCCCTAGAGGCCCGGCTGCCACCTGGCCGGTAGGACAAAAGATGTTGTGCAAGTTTCTCATTGCGAGCACGTACGACTATATATGGAACACATGCCTATTGATTGATTAGTACTTGGATACCGTTTTATTATTATCTGCATTTGCCCCTGCTTTGATTGTTACATGAGTTTCTCTCATCCATGCAACGCCCGTTCATCCGTCCCTGTGCCTACAGTATTTTAATCCTGATGTTTACTATAATCACTATTGTTGTCTTTGTTACTCTGCTGCTGTTATTTCGCTCATCGCTATCGCTATAAAACTGTTACTACTGATAAACTCTTGCGAGCAAGTCTGTTTCCAGGTGCAGCTGAATTGACAACTCCGCTGTTAAGGCTTTCAAGTATTCTTTGTCTCCCTTGTGTCGAATCAATAAATTGGGTTTTACTTCCCGCGAAGACTGTTGCGATCCCCTATACTTGTGGGTCATCAAGACTATTTTCTGGCGCCGTTGCCGGGGAGCATAGCTTTATTTGGAAGTTCACTTGGATTGATATTGTTTGCTGCAAATTCTCCATCATGGGTAAACCTCGCGATACTAAGGTCGCCATATTACCATCCACTACAAGAAAAGGTACAACTCTGAGTACCTCTGCTGCTCTTGATTCACCATCTGTGATAAGTAAACTTGTTTCACCACCACAAGCTTCAAATGCTGGTACTTCTGCTGAATCTGAAAAATCTTATAATATTGATGATGCTTCTGCTATGCTTGATGATAGTGGTTCATTGGGATCCTTTCTAGATGCTATGATTGCTAGGTCTAGACAAATTGAAAATACTGAAACTCCTAATGCTACTACACCTGTTAATTCACCTGAACTTGATTATTCTAGTGATGATCCTGATGAAGATTATGTGGAGCTTAATGATGATTTTATTGAAAAATGCAATGCTACTACTGATGCAAGAAAAATTAAAAAGTTGCTTGCAGAACATGCTGTTAGATATAAACTGTCTCCTGATCCTAAATTTGCCACATCTCCTATAAACATTAAGGATAAAGATTATGATTTTTCTCTTGATCTGTCTCATATAGCTATTGTTGAGAAAACACCCTTTTGTGGTACTAAAAAAGAAAGTGTTGTTGAACACATGATTGAGTTATCTACTCTGAGTAGCTTGTTTTCTGATGATGTTAAGACGCGTACTTATTTTGTTGCTAAAATCTTTCCATTCTCATTAAAGAATGACGCTAAAACATGGTATAATAGTTTG